>NC_056527.1:152821236-152837316 GCF_019175285.1 Sceloporus undulatus | reverse complement strand
TTCTCCTTTCCTGTAGGATGCTGCTGGTTTGCAAGAAGATTGTGTGTTTGAATTGTATCCGTCTTTTAGCAGTGACAAAATATATATTTCATTTGGGCTTGGTGTGGATTCATTAGTTAGCTGATACTAAGTACTACAAAGAAACTGGAACTGTATTTTGTCTTTGCAATCTCCCTTTACATTAATTTATAAGAGAATTTATATTCTAATCCTCTGAAAAGCCACATGTTACCAAATTTGGGGGAGTGTTGATAAATTATACACCCGCAAAATGATATAATCACACTTTATTAATCACACTTCAGCAATTGCAAATGAATGTTCTGCTCTTTTCAGCCAACGTAACAATATGTAATGGTTTTTAAGCTGATTGACAAGTATTGTATAGAAATCTTACAAGACAAAAGGTTCTGTTTGCTGACCATTGTGCATAAAATGTTTAACTGATGTAAATTATTTTTAATAAAGAAAATTGTACCTTGCATTGTGTTTCTTATTGCATTTCTACATACATCGAAAGACCGTGGTAATAAACACCAACAGTATGATTATGGAAGGATGGCTAAGCAATAGTCACCAATCCATCAATCTCACATTCTCCCAAGACATAAATTGTACATTTGTACTTCAGAGACTGTTCTGAGCTCACAGTAAAATAGGAGCTGTGCCAGATGCCATGCCTGCAGAGGACAAGGCGCTGCAAAATGGAGGACATTCCAAAAGAAAAGCTAAAAACACATGTAAATTTGTCCTTTTTAATCATGCTCAAAATGGAGGACATTTTGGAATTCCTCCAGGACAGTTGGCTGAAACACAGGACCTGCTCTGGAAAAAGAGGACTTCTGCTCACCCTGGTTGCAGATAAAGGGGGATAATATTCCTAAAACGTCTGGAGGTCAGCAGAATTGAGAAGCCTGGTTTGTATGGTGCATTATGCTGACTGGTAGTCAGAATTTGGAAATGGCAATTTTTTGGGTGTACAGCTTCTAGAATGCCCCCAATGAATTCTGACAGACTGAAAAAGAAGTTACTCTCTGATGGGTGCAGCATCCCTTCTTTTATCCCTTGGTACACTCTCTCTCTCTCTCTCTCTCTCTATATATATATATATATATATATATACATACACATACACACACACACAGAGAGAACACACACATATATGGGATAAGAAGGGATATAAAAAGGGATGCTGCACCCATTCTTTGCTGTATGCAATATATATAAATTGTGGTATAATCGCAACTTCGAATCTTACTTTATATTTTATAAAATCCACTCCTTATTTCTTATATAGCTTATTGCAGAAAAGATGGAACTGATATGACTGAATCTTAGAATCTTATAAAATATAAAGTAAGATCCTAAGATTCAATTATATCACTTTCCATCTTCCATAAATAAGCTATATAAGAGATAAGGGGTACGTGTGTGTGTATACACACACACACAGAGAGGGAGAGCTTATCTCTTATGTAGTTTGCTTATTGAAGAAAAGTTGGATAGATAGTAGAATGTTATTTTATCCAAACGCTGGAAATGTGTGTGTGTCTTCAAGATGCCCCATTAATTTCATAGTGTTTTCTTAGGCAAGGAGCACTCAGAGGTGGTTTTACCAGTTCCTTCCTCTGCTATAAAGCCTATAGTACTTGGTAAATGGGTTGGCGGTCTCCCATCCAATTACTAACCAGGGCTGTCCCTGCTTAGCTTCCAGGATCTGGTGCCTTTAGAGTGGAAACCAATTGGCTTTTATCTCCAGCAAGCCCAAAGCTGCTTGGTAACCAATCAAGAGCTTGCTTTGGGGAAAGCAATAGTGCATTTCCTGCTCTGATAGGAAGCAAAGGAGAGTCCATGCATTTCTATGCTTTAGTTGCAACTCAACTGGTTCCACTTGGTGCTGTTTGTGGGTCGGTTGGCGTATTGTATAATGTTTTGTTTTGTTTTGTTTCCAGGATCTTGCAGTTGGCAGCAACCTCGACCCCTCCTAGATGAAGAAACCTTGCCAAGGAAAAAAAAGCCATGATGAGTTCTCCTTAGGGTTGCCATAAAATTGGAAACGAGGGGAAGACACACAACAACAACAAGCAACACAACAATTGTGGCTGTAGCGCTCCCTGCTGGACTTGCACACCTTTTGCACCAAAGTGGTATTTAAATACTCTTGTTCTTTTTCGATTCAATGGCTATTGCAAGAGAGAGAATGAAATTAAATGTAAATTTATAAGGATTTTTGCATACAGTAAACTGAAAAGAAAGGTATATATATATATATATATATATAGAGAGAGAGAGAGAGAGAGAGCATGCATGCAGTATGCAAAGGGATCTTGTAGCACCTTTTTTAAAAGACATGCATCTGAAGAAGGAGGAGGTTGAAGTCTAGGAAAAGCTCACATTGAATCTCAAAGGTGCTGTTCCAATCCAAAATTTGGTGTTCCAGGGATTTTTTTCCGTTGGACTTCAACTCCCAGAAGCCCCAGCCAGTTTGGTCAGTGGTCAGGAATTCTGGGAACTGAAGTCCAAAAATCTGGAGGACCAAAGTTTGGGAAGCTCTGTGCTATAAGTTCCCCTTTGCATCCTGGTTTTCTAGACTAACAGGACAGTATCTTTGCAGAAAAGATGGATATATATGTGTTTGTGTGTGTGTATGTATATATATGTGTGTGTGTGTGTATATATGTGTGTGTGTGTGTGTGTGTGTATATATATATATATATATATATAGGTCAGCTGTGTATGTGTGTATGTATATATGTGTGTGTATATATGTGCGCATATATTTATATTACATACATATATTACCCACCCAATCTTATATAGGAGATTATTAAAATGAAATGCTACACTTTGGACTATGATTGTATGATTATTGGATGAATAGAGAATGCTCTGGCTATTTTATTGTATTCATGTGAGCATTTTATTGACTATACTTTTATACTGCATTGTATTATTTTATTGATGTAATCCCACCTCAATCCTCAGGGAGAGGCAGGAAATATAAATATAAATTATTATTATTATTACTGTATTATTATTATTATTATTATTATTATTATTATTATTATTATTACATACATACATACATACATATATATATACAGTTGAGACTTAGATTTCCTGCCCAGGTAAGGTAACCTCTCTCCCCATCTGAAATACTTTGTTGTTCTTCTTCTTGTTATTGTGTGCCTTCAAGTCATTTCTGACTTCTGGAAACCCTAAGGTGACCCCATCCTGGAGTTTTCTTGGCAAGATTTGTTCAGAGGAGGTTTGCCATGGCCTTCCCCTGAGGCTGAGAGAGTGTGACTTATAAATAGTACATAAACATAATAAGACTTGCCCATGGTCACCCATTGATGGTCATGGCTGAGCTGGAATTGGAACCCTGGTCTCCAGAGTTGTAGTCCAACACTCAAACCACTATGCCAGCTGTCAATACCGTATAACTGTTGGCTTCCAAGCTTTCCAAGACAGTATTCTACTTCATTCAACAAGCTTGAAATCCCTTCCTGAAGATTTAAATTACTGGTTTCAGTTTAAAGCTAAAATATGCTGGCATTTTGATCTCAGCCATTTGCCTTGCAAACTACTACAGTATAATGCAGCCTCCCAGAATTCTGTTATTAAAAATCTATGCTCCCATTCTTTCCATAAATAAATCACACTTTTTTATAGACCACCTAAGTTAGCATCCATCACTACCTCTTGTGAGCCTCTAATTCTGTAACCAATGTATGGCTTGAAGCCCTGCATCCACATTGCAGAAATAATCCAGTTTGACACTACTTTAATTGTCATGGCTTGGTGATATGGAGTTCTGGGTATTGTAGTTTGTTGTGGCACCAGAGCGTTCTGGCATGGAAGGCTAAATGTCTCACAAAATTACAGTTCCCAGAATTTCATAGCATTTGAACCATGGCAGTTAAAGGGGAGTGAAACTGGATTATTTCTGCAATGCAGATGCAGTCAAGGAGAACTTTTCTATCTTCTCACCGCACTTACACACACACACACACACACACACATATTTGTTTGCTTTTCTAAAAGAATTGCAGAGATGTTAGACTCTGATCTTGCTTAACAGAGTCCAAGGGTCATTAGGGAGAAAGCCACTCTTCGAACAAAGACGATTGTTATCATATATAACTTTCAGCAATAGTAGTTTAGATCAGAATAAGAGCTGAGCGCAGGGAAGTCATACAGCTTTGCTTTATTATTTTAAAAGTACAATTTGCTTTATGCCTTGTTTTTGTCAAGTAAGTGAGACAAATTGCGTTCTTTAATTCTACATGTGGATTCCAGGTTTTAAATCTACTTTGGTGGTTTTCTGGCAATATACTTTAATTCCTAGAAGAGGTTAAGTTTGATATACTAGGAATGTAAATGTTTTCAATGTAATTTACTTCTTGCTTCTGAAAAGGTTGAATTGCAGTTAAAAGTCTGCAGCTGAGATAAAGCAGGAGTTATGTGTGTGTTGTTGAAGTTCAAGTTTCATTGAATGATTCTGGACTTGCATCTTTGTGTTAATGGAGTCATTCTAGGATGCATCCACACTGCAGAAATAATCCAGTTTGACATCACCTTAACTGCCATGGCTCAATGCTGTGGAATTCTGGAAACTGTAGTTTGTTGAAATGACTTGAAGGCACATGACAACAAGCAACAACAAAACTGTTTTTGACCATGTGCTTTTAAAATAACTGTTAATTTTTAAAAACATTTGTAATACAACGTTTTAGCTAAACCTTCTTGTAAGCCTCCCTGGATCCCATGGCAAGGAAAGTGCCAAAAAATATCATCCAAAACCAAAACCTTACTTTCTGATTCAGAGCATTGCAGCTACTTATTTTTACAGCACAAGTCACATCTTCCAGTCTCCTTGGTCTTTTAAATCACTGATTTATTATTCCCTTCTAGATGTGCAATGTCTTCCGGAAGTAATCGGCAGCTTTGCAACCTGAATAAGCCAGCCTTCAGCAAAGAACAGGCCACCGAATTGGTCAAAAGGGTATTTGGAATAAAAGTCTCTGAGATCAAGCCGCTTCCTAGCTATGACGATCAAAACTTCCATGTCCGTGTCGCTAAATCAGAAGAGATTGGAGAAGGAACCGAGGAGGAATACGTCCTCAAAATTATTAATTCTGAGGACAGTCAGAATCCTGAGCTTATTGAGGTGCAGACGAGGATTATGATGTTTCTGAACAAAGAAGGCTTCCCTGTGGCTACTCCTCATTTTACGAAAGAGGGTGAAATCATGTATCTGGAATCCGTAGGTGAGAAAGCTGCAAAATATTGGTGATACTCCTCGGCCACAGTTTTCTTCTTATAAGAGGCACATGTCCCAGCTCCCTATATTCCTTATGTAGCGAGGAACAAACTCATCCTTTGTGCCACTTTTTCCAGCTCTATGATACAGAGTCCTTTATCCCAAATTCCAGAATATTCCAAAAACAACACTTGTTTAATGGGTAGCTGAGAGAGAGACACCTTTGCTTTCTGATGGTTCAATGTAAACCAACTTTGTTTCATGCACAAAATTATGTTTAAAGTATTGTATAATATTACCTTCAGGCAATGTATATAAGGTGTAGGCAGTGATTCCCAAACTTTTGGACTTCAGCACCCAGAATTCCTGACTGTTCACCAAGCCGGTTGGGGCTTCCAGGAGCTGACATCTAAAACTCAGAGGATCACAGTTTGGGAATCCCTGGTGTAGAAGAAACATAAATGAATTTTGTGTTTAGACTTGGTTCCCATCTCCAAGATATTTCATTATGTATGCTTATGCAAATATAGGTATTTTTAAAAAATCCAAAATCCCAAACACCTCTGGTTCCAAGCATTTTGGAGAATGGGGACTCAACCTGAAAATTGTTCACATCTTAAGGCTTTCTTGTTTGCCTCTTAGAGACTGCTTCTGCCACCAAAGAATACATGGTGAGACTCTTGAGCTACCTGCCAGGCAAAACAGTGGCAACACTCCCAATAGGCCCTCCTGTTCTGTATGAGGTTGGCCAGCTGGCTGCTAGACTGGACAAAACACTTACCGAGGTGAGATTATTCATTCGTTCATTCATTCATTCATTCATTCATTCATTCTACAGTCATAGACCAAATATAAAAATAAGATACAGCCTCTTCTGGTGCAGAGGATGACCCCAGGGCATTATGGATGCCAATAGAAAACTTGAAAAGGTTACTTTTCTAACCGCAGTTTTCAGAATCCCTTAGGGAATCTCAGAGCTGTAGTCCAGAAAAGTAACTTTTCCAAGTCCTATGCCACAATCTGTGTTTTACCACTGGGCTGTTGCTCCTTTTCCAACTACCGTTTGTGTATATATGAAGAGGAAGTGGGGGGAAGTTGCACTTTGTCTCACTTGCCTCTGTTTGATATGACCACAGTAGCCCATTGCTTTATCTTTAATTGTGGCTGTTTAATAATACTACAAAGCCAGGTCCAACGTATAAACATTTCCCATCTGCTGAAATCTTTCCACTTAAAACAACAATGTTTATAAATCCTGGTGTTAGTCCAGGAGAGATTAGAACCCCTTGAATCCATGGGATTTACCTATGTGTTGACCTACCATTAAACAACGTGTTGAATGGGTCTACTCTACTTAAGACTAATGGACAAGCCAGCCATAATGTTGACATGTTAACTGTAGTGACAGTGGTGGTGCAATATTATTTGTATTTTTCCCCAAAAGAAATTCCAGCATCCATTGATAAAGAGACTACACCGAGGGGAATTTATCTGGAATCTGGCAAATGTCCCTCTTCTGAAACAGTATGTTTATGCACTGGGCCAAAGCAGCTACTTGGAAGTGGTGAAGCAAGTGATTGAGCAATTCAGTGTTAAAATAGTGCCAAACCTAAGCTCTTTTCAACCCAGTAAGTTTTCTTTTTAATTAATGCATTGTGATATGATGATTGGGATACGGTTATTTGGTGTTTTTGCTTTTCTGTATGAAGTCTGGAAACCATTCCCTGTGAGGAGCCATTTAGGGAGCTGGGTATGTTTAACCTGGAGAAGAGAAAGTTAAGAGGTGATATGATAGCTCCGTTTGAAAATTTGAAGGGATATTATATTGAGGATGGAGCAAACTTGTTTTCTGCTGCTCTAGACTAGGTTATGGAGCGATGGATTCAAACTAAAGAGATTCCACCCCAATGTTAGGAAGAACTATCGGACAGTAAGAGCTGTTTGACACTGGACTATGCTCCTTCTTTGGAGGTTTTTAAACAGAGGCTGGGTGGCCTATCTGTTGGGAATGCTTTGATTGTGTATTCCTGCATGGCAAGGAATTGGATTGGGTTGCCCTTGTGGTTGATTCTTTTTTTCCTGGTTCATTGCACCTTTGTTTATACCTCTTTTTATGATTATAAATATGTTTCTCATTAAGTTGGACTGCAACTGCAACTGCCATCTCTTAGCCACAGTAGCCATTGGAGAAGGGGATGTGAATCGCAGTCCAACAACATCTGGATGGCCACACATTGCCCACTTTTGATCTGGTCCAGGAGTGTGAATCATACAGCCCTCAAAATGTTGAACTGTAAGTCCTATCAGCCCCAGCCACCATATCCAGTGGTAAAGAATGCTGGTAGTTGCAGTCCAGCAACGTTTAGAACAGTAACAGATGTGATTGTACATTTTTGTCCAACACAGAATGTCCCCATCCAGATCATGCTTGTAGAGGTGGAGTTTGGGATGCAGTTCCCTTGTGCACACGGATGGCACACTGCACGTTGCTCATTGATGTGCACAGGATGTGTGCACCATGTGCATTTGATTGGGTATCTGGTTCCACACTTGGTGCTTTTGCTCAGCTGCATCATGTTGTCATTCAACACAAGGTTTGCATAACACAATTAATAACTCTAGCTGTAGATATTTACTCTGAAATCCCAATATAGGATCTCAGCCTTGCTTGCATTGTTTCTCTAAAGCTAACAAGAGTGGGCAACATATGGGTCATACGAGGTGTCCTATTTTGAATTCAAGGCTATTCAAATGGTTTCCTTGCCCTAACTAGAGATTCTTGGTATTCTCTGGTGGTCTCCCATCAAAGTACTAACAATCCTAATGCTGCTTGGTTTCCAAAATCAAATGTGATTGGGTGTAGTTTGGTAGCATGAAACACGATGAATACTGTGTTGGAAAACTGTTGGGAAAGTTTAGAAAAGTTACTCCTTTGGTCACCATCTTCCAGAATCCCCCAACCAGTTTGACCACTGATAACTCGAGCTGCTGCTGGTTAGGATACTGGGAGCTGGATTCCAAAAGTCACCTTTTTCAAGTTCAAGGAGAGGAAATTGAATGACAGGGATCATGAACAGAAACATTCTACACTGCAAAATTTTGTTGCCGTTCTTGTATGTAACGTTGATTTTCCTTGTTGCCCATTTAGGCATTAATCACGGAGATCTCAATGACCACAATATTTTAATAGACACCGATTCTACATCCCTTCAAAATCCACGCTACAGAGTGTCCGGTATTTTAGACTTCAGTGACATGAGCTATGGCTACTACATCTTTGAAGTGGCCATCACCATCATGTATATGATGATTGAAAGCAAGGATCCGCTCAGTGTGGGAGGCCATGTCCTGGCAGGATTCGAGAGCATCGTCGCACTGACTGCAGAGGAACGAGCTGCCCTTTTTCTCCTGGTATGTGGCCGATTCACTCAGTCTCTTGTGATGGCGGCACACACCAGTCTCCTGCACCCCGAGAACAAAGAATATTTGATGATCACAGCCAAAACAGGATGGAAACACCTGATGACCCTCTTTGAGATGGGCCAGGAGGCTGTCGAGAAGATATGGTTTGAGACTGCAAAGACATATACCTGAAATGACTATCACCGGTCTTGCTTTCCATGGATGTGGTGGACCTGATACTGGGGTTTAAACCATTTCGGGAATTTTTAAATATTATGACCAGGAAATGCATTTGCGGCCATCTGAATAAATTATGCTAATGTACATTGGGCCCTTGGTATCTGCTGGGGTTTGTTTCCAGGACCCCCCCCCCCCCATTGATACCAAAATCCGTGGATGCTCAAGTCCCATTAAAGACAATGGGACAGTAACATATGTCTGTTATATAAAATGGCAAAGTCAAGGTTTGATTTTGGGAATATATATGTATATATACATACCCATGCACACAGAGACACATATTTTTTGATTCTGTAACTCAGTGGTTCTCAACCTTCCTAATACCGCTACCCTTTAATACAGTTTCTCATATTGTGGTGACCCCCCAACCATAAAACTATTTTCATTGCTACTTCATAAGGAGTTAGCACTATGTATTTTCCGATGGTCTTAGGCGACTGCTGTGAAAGGGTCATTCGACTGTCAAAGGGGTTGCAACCCACAGGTTAAGAACCACTGCCATAGATATCTGTGGATTACATAGACATCACTATGAAGATATCCGTGGATAAAAAAAACCCGTGGATATGGAAAGCTGACTATAGATATTTATCACAGTATACTGGGTGTTGGCAGCTGTTGCAATGGCATTTCACAACTGAAAACTGGGACATGTGTGGCCAAGCAACATCAGAGCATGGACAAGATGGCAGAAGTGATTAATGAGGACTAATATGCCAGCTAAGAGAGGCTGCAGCAGTTTGCTTTTACCTGAGCTGAAGGACAGTTCTGTCCCCTTCCTTCCTTCCTTCCTTCCTTCCTTCCTTCTTTCTCCTCCTGATGAGTTACATTGTGTCCACACTGCAGAATTAATGCAGCTTGGCGCCATTTTAACTGCCATGGCCCAGTGCTGTGGAATTCTAGTAGTTTTGTGAGCTATTTAGCTTTCGCTGTCAGAGAGCTCTGGCACCACAACAAACTACAATTCCCAAAATTCCCTAGCATTGAGCTATGGCAATTAAAGTGGTGTAAAACGGGATTATTTCAGCAATGCAGATGCAGTCTGTGGCAACCTCTGGGAGTTGTAATCCAAAACATCTGGAAGACCAAAGTTTGACAACCACTGCTTCAGGGTGTTTATAATTTGTTATTGTTGTGTGCCTTCTTATGGTGACCCTATCCTGGGGTTTTCTTGACAAGTTTCTTCAGAGGAGGTTTTACCATTGCCTTCCCCTGAGGCTGAGAGAATGTGACTTATTGCCCAAGGCTTTTCCATAGCTGAGCCAAGATTCGAACCCTGGTCTCCAGATTCAGAGGCGCAAAACACACTGCAGGAATAACCCATCTGGGGGCTGCATTAACTGCCCTGGCTCAGTGCAAGGGAATCCTGGGAAGTGAAGGCTCAATGTCTCACAAAACTACAATTCCCAGGATTCTATAGCATTGAGTCAGTGCATTTAATCCAAACTGGATTATTTCTGCAGTGTGCTTTGGTCCATAGCTGCCTATGTATTTATTGATGTAAGCCACCTCTATCTTATTGGAGAAGCCGGATAGAAATAATAATAATTATTACTATTATTAATAGACTTTTTGCACCAATCTTTTTTTTGAATTAGAGAGAGAGAGAGAGAGCCAAGGGTGGTGCACAGCTATAATACTAATTATTATCATATAATATTATATATTATTATTATTATTATTATTGCCATGCATCACCCTTCTCTCTCTCTCTCTCTCTCTCTCTCTCTCTCTCTCTCTCTCTGATTCAAAAAAAGAATGGTGAAAAATGTCAAACTGAAGCTGTTCTTTTTGGGGTTTTGAATCATTCCTTTTGGAATCATGCTGCCCTTCCAAATGCCCACACTAACAATGGCCGCCTCAGCAACCCGGAAATACGGTCTAAGTGGCCGCTCTAGGATTCCTCTCTATGCCCGCCCATAGAACGAACGCTCCTCCCGGCTTCTTAGCAGACCAGAGTGCGCCTGCGCGGGACGGCGGCCATTTTAGAAGCCGGAAGCGGGAGTACTGAGGGTGAGTGAAGCGAAGCCTCCGAGGGGGAAAAGGGGCTTCTCTGAGGCTGAGGAAGCGGCGGGGGCGGTTGTGTCTCTCCAGGTGGGGCTGCTACGAGAGGCCGGGGATGCAGTGAGGCCTGCTATGGCTCTTGGGTGTCTCCTGCCTCTGCTGTTCCTTCGAGGCTGGGAAGGAGGAGGCATGACTCTGCAGCCTTGGCTATGGCTCTGGAGACCAGGGTTCGAGCTCTGGCTCAGCCATGGAGACCCACTGAGTGGCCTTGGGCAGGTCACACTCTCTCAGCCTCAGGGGAAGGCCAGGTTGAACATCAGCCAATGGTGTGACACGACAGCTAACAAGGCCAATGCGATTCTAGGGTGCATCATTAGAAGTGTAGTGTTTAGATCAAGGGGAGTAATATTGCCACTGTATTCTGCTCTGGTCAGGCCCCACCTGGAATACTGTGTCCACTTCTGGGCACCACAATTCAAAAAGGACATTGAGAAACTGGAGCCATGTGTCCAAAGGAAAGGTCTTGAAACCATGCCCCATGAGGAACAACTTAGGGAGCTGGGTATGTTTAGTCTGGAGAAGAGAAGGTTAAGAGGTGATATGATAGCCCTGTTTAAATATTTGAAGGGATGTCATATTGAGGAGGGAGGAAGCTTGTTTTCTGCTGCTCCAGAGAACAGGACCCAGAACACTGGATGCAAGCTCCAGGAAAAGAGATTCCACCTCAACATTAGGAAGAACTTCCTGACAGTCAGGGCTGTTTGACACTGGAAGAAGCTGCCTTGGAGGTTGCTGGGTCCAGTCCAGCCCCAGAATACAATGCCTTGGCCAATTCTGAGGGCCAGTGTGGTCTAGTGGGGGTTGGAATGGGGTTGGACTGGATCAATTAATAGAGTGGGGTTGGAGTGGATGTCCCCTGTGGTCTCTTCCAGCTCTATGATTCTGTGACTCCAGAGACCAGGGTTCAAACTGGCTTAGCCATGGAAACACTGGTGGCATTGGGTGAGTCACACTCTCTCAGCCTCAGAGGATGGCCATGATGACTCTGAAGACTAGGGCTTGAATCCAGCTCAGCCATGAAAACCCATTGGGTGGTGTTTGGCAAGTCACACTCTTTAAGCCTCAGAGGATGGTCATGGCCAGCCCCTCTGAAGAAACTTGCCTAGAATACCCTGTGATAGGAATTCTTAGCAAGTTTCTTCAGAGGGGGTCTGGCCATAGCCATCCTCTGAGGCTGAGAGAGTGTGGCTTTCCCAAGGTACCCAGTGGGGTTTTGTGCTTGAGCAGGGAATCAAACCCTGACCTCCAGAGTTGCAGTCCAGTGCTCAAACCACTACACAGCACTGGCCCTCAGAATTGTCCAAGACATTGTATTCCTCATTACAGTACTAAAAACTAAAAAGAAGACTAAGAATAGGGAAGGGCAGCTGTTAAAGGATCCTAAAGAGCAAAGATATACAATTGAGCACTAAAGTTAAAGTGGTACAAGCCGTTGTATCCCCAGTCGCCACATACAGATGCAAGAGCTGGACAGTCAAGAAAGCAGATAGGAAGAAAAGCAATCCATTGGAGATGTGGGGCTGGAGAAAAGGGTTGAGGATCCCATGGACGGCCAAAAAGACAAACCAATGGGTCCTGGAACAGATCAAGCCAGAAACATCCCTGGAAGCCAAGAAGATTAATTTAAAACTGTCATATTTTGGCCACATCATGAGAAGGCATCATTGATTAGAAAAGACAGTAATGCTAAGGAAGGTAGAAAGTGGTAGAAAGAGAGTATCTCCCAAAGAATATCTCCAAATTTCTCAGCTTGGTAGAAAAGCCTTCTTGGCAACAGCATCATCTGGAGGGATGCATGATTTGCACCCAGATCTAAAAACTGGTCAAGCAGCGGGTTGCTGCTGTTTAGTGACATTGAATGTTAGTAATGCAGAATGATTTTTTTTTTAATGAATTAGATGCATTAAGTGACACTGAGCATGAGTCTGTAGTTTTGCTTTCAGAATCACCAAAGCAAAAAAACACTGGCAGTGTTAGGAACAGATCAGAACAGAAAGCATTAAATGACAGCATAAGTTTCTTAAAACTAGTGCTGTGTTGCCATTTTCTTGCAGAAATAATAATAATAATAATAATAATAATAATAATTATTATTATTATTATTATTATTATGCTTTATTTATATAGCACTGTAGATTTGCACAGCGCTGTACATACCAACAATAAAATAGATAAGAGTAAACCTGCCCATGGCATACAATCTAAGAAATAATAGCATAATACATAACAATACAGGAAAGGGTTCAATAAAACAGGCAACAAATTAAAAACATCAAATAGCAAATAATAGAGGTGCAGTCTTCTGTAGCCTCTTTATGTTTTGAAATAAGGAGTGTTCTCTTAATATAGTAGTCTTTCACGTTGTTGTTGTGTGTCTTCAAGTTTCTGACTTATAACAACCCTATCGTGGAGTTTTCTTGGCAAGGTGTGTTCAGAGGGGGCTTGCCTTTACCTTTCTCTGAGGCTGGTGACCCAATGGGTTTCCATGTCCAAGTGAGGATTCGAACCCTGGTCTCCAGAGTCATAGTCCAGTGCTCAAACCACTATACCACACTACACTAGTCTTTCACATAGTCTTCACCTATTATTGGTTTCTCTCTTAGTTTGTAACATCGCAGGAAAATTATGTCGATTGCCGCCTTTATTTCAGGCAACATCATGATGTATTGGGTTGTAAAATGTCCATTGCCTAGCTGAACATTTGCTTTTCCTTGGGGCTATGGCTTATTTTCAGCTGAAAGTTGTCTCGGAGCCTATTTTGTTTGCTAGTGTTTAGTCCTAAGCCACGTGAAATAATAAAAACAGAATAATGCAACTTTAAATATGGATATGGTATTTTGCTTTCTGGTTTTCATTTATTGAGGATGGCAGCAAAGTTTGACATCCAGGGATGTGGTTGACAGTCAGAGTGAGCTGTTTGCACATGCCTCTTAAATAGTTCTTCATTGTAACTGGACCGTTACACACAATGAACAAACAACAACATACACACACAGCCCTTCTGTGTTGCCACCAGCTGAGCACAGCACATTGTGCCTTTGAAATGGACTCCAATATGTGAAGCTTAAACTATGAGAAATTGGTTATCTCCAAGGTGCCACAAACCTATTTTGTGAAGATGTTCATGCCAGCGTTAGAAAATCATTCAGCCCACACTATCGAATTTGACATCTGGATTATGGTAGGTTACCATATCTCTAGCACTATACGTTTAGTCTTGGCACACGTTGATTGCAGAAGTTCCTTTTGGGCACTCCTTTGTTTTTACTGACAGTCTTGTCCCCCAGAAATAAGGAAAGCTGTCACTGAATCCTTTCCTAACCTGAAGAAGTGGTGCTGAAAGTTATTCTGTTACAGCTTTAGGAGATAAGTAATGATTAAACATGTAGGTTTGTTGCCAGTTTAAAATGAAGAAAAGCTGGCAGTCCTTTGTGTGATAATTCTATGATGTGATCTCCATTGTAACAGTGTTGCTTTCTTTTACAGCCTAGCACAGCCTAGAAACACAATGGTAAGTTTCTATCCTAGTTTTGTAGTCCTATAAGGGTCAGGCTGTCCGAAAACAAGTCTAATCAAAAGCGTGGGGTGGGAGGATTATGTTGAAAGGTGCACAAAAATGTTGAGTAAAGTACTGTTCATTCAGTAGTGTATTCAAAATCCAGACGATGATGGTAGCAAATGTGGGTTCCTCTATAGCAGTTCCATGTGCATAGAATGAAGCAGCCAAGAGAACAGATCTACAAGAGTAAATGTTTGTTCCTTTCTAGCAACTGTTTTTGTCACTGAGTCCATTTGGAATGCATGGAAACGTATACCAAACGTAGAGATATAGGAGGGTTAGGGGGGTGTTGTGGCTCCTGTAGAATTTGCAGGAACAAATTTAAGTGGCGATGTAATATAGAATATGTCTGAGAGAAGCAAAAACAGCCAGAGTCTTGACTACCTACTAAAATGATGTTTCCAAGTACATTGATTAATGTGCACTTGTTCAGAAGTATTGTGTTTGAAATGATGGTACGCATTGTCATTTGAGTTTTTAAATTTCTTTGCAGTCTCGAAGATATGATTCCCGAACTACCATTTTTTCCCCAGAAGGTAATTATTGTAATAAAAAGAAGAAGCAGGGAAAACACTCCCGATTCAAAGTGTTTTTCATTGCTGTTTTATTTGAAATGCCTAATTGCATTAATTCTTGGAGAATAACATGTACTATATATTGTGCCATTGTGATGAGAAATATCTTTATAGTTGAAACAAGTTAGCATTAGATCATGCTTTATGATCCTAGCTTGCTTTTCAGCAGACATTAGTTTATACTAAGCACATCATCTCCTTTTCTGAATACAGTTGGCCCTTCTTATACACGGATTTTTTATACACGGATTCAAGCATACACGGTTTGAAAATGTTCCAAAAAAGTATAAATTTACCTTGATCTTCCATTCTTTATTAGGGACACCATTTTGCTATGTCATTATACTTAATGGGACTTGAGCATACACGGATTTTGTTATACACGGGGGATCTTGGAACCAAACCCCAGCGTATAACAAGGATCCACTGTAGTGTGAAGCTCGTAAGTTTAAAACAGGTATTTTCCTGTTGCTGAAAAATGCATTGGATGTGTGCGTTTTACTGGCTTTACTGAAAGCATGAAGCTTTGGTGGCCTGATTTATTTTAGTTTTTGTAGGATTCTGTTTATCCTAGATCAGTGGTTCTCAACCTGTGGGTCGGGACCCCTTTGGGGGTCGAATAACCCTTTCATGGGGGTCGCCTAAGTCCATTGGAAAACACCTATTTAATTACAGTTATGAAGTAGCAACAAAAATAATTTAATGGCTTTGGGTCACCACAGCATGAGGAACTGAATTAAAGGGTCGCAGCATTAGGAAGGTTGGGAACCACTGTCCTAGATTGTAATTGTATGCACACTTTCCTACAAGCAGTTACATCTTATTGGAAATAGTGAAACTTACATCAAAATAAACACAGGGTTGTACTGTGAGCCTGTGCTTTTGAATTTTGTTTAAGTTAGTAATAAAATACAGTAGTAACATTTCATTTCTAGCTTAACTGTATTCCTCTACCTTGAGATGGGTAACATGCA
>NC_056527.1:152722416-152821226 GCF_019175285.1 Sceloporus undulatus | reverse complement strand
TCCCAACAAATGCTCTTGACCTGCAGCACCCATCATCCCTCACTATTGCTTGCGCTGGCTAGGGCTGCTGGGGGCTGGAATCCAACAACTGAAGATGTTTCCCACTCTGCTGTAGCTGAACTTGGATAACATAGTTTTTGACTTTTTGGAATAGAAACCCAGAACACTAGTGAAAATACTTGTATGCTTCATGGCCTGGTGTTTAAGTTGTTACCTCTGTTACCAATTTTTCTTCCTTAGGGCGCCTGTATCAGGTTGAATATGCCATGGAAGCTATTGGCCATGCAGGCACCTGCCTTGGAATCCTAGCAAATGATGGTGTGTTATTGGCAGCAGAAAGGCGCAACATCCACAAACTCCTGGATGAGGTCTTTTTTTCAGAGAAAATATACAAGCTCAATGAGTAAGTTGGATACTGTTATACTTGTTCTATGTGTGTGCCTGGTTCTTGTTATCATTTAGATTGTCCTCCCATCCCTCATTGAAACTTGATAATGTTAGAAGTTTTTAGTTCAAATTATCAACTGCTGTCTCTGATTCCCTATTCCTTTCAAGTTCCATTTACAGATTTTCCTTCTTTCAGAGCTAACGTCACAGGAAGAGTTATTTTCTTGTGCATATACACAGAGTAGATGGTTTTTCACCAAAATAAGTTGATGGAAAACTTAACTAATTAAGAGTATCACTTTGCAATTTGTACATATTAAGAAAGAAAGAGTCGTATCTGTTATGTTTCATCATTATACACACACACACACTCCACATCCATTATGAATAATCTCATTTTATTATTTGCCAGTGTGTGATTTGTTTTAGGATTTGTTCTTCAATGTGTTTGGTTTTTACATATAGATTTCATACACCCTGGAAGCCTCTCAAATTTCAATCTAGTCTCAGAAGAGAGCACAGTAGCTTAACACAGAAATATTTTCTGTCTCATGGGTTCAGTCTGTTTCATCTGGACAGACCTGGTGGATGTTATTTTACTGTCGGTTAGTGCGTTCCTTGCATCTTCTTATTTTTTTCTATCTTCAGCTAGTGAAAATGTCATGATACAGATCAGGGCTAAGAACCATGCAGCACCCCAACATTGTTTGATCGAAGCTCCCTGCATTTCTCACCATCAGCTATGCTGGCTAAGGCTATTTGGCCTTGCAGTCCAACGTCTGGAAGGGCACATGATTCCCATCCCTAATATAAATGCATCTCTGCTACAGTTTTAGTTAATCCTCTTCTCTGGATCAACACAAGCAGGACCTTTTCTCTATTTGCTTTTCCTGGGGGCTAGTAGGAGATGTTTTACCATATCAGCAAATCAGCTTTCCATCAAATTAGTTCCATTCCAGTTATTTATATCTGCCCTTGTTACTAAATCCAATCCTTCCATTACTTTGTTTGGTTTCTTTCAGCTAGAGCAATGGCTATCTTATATCCATCTTAAATTCAGCAAGAAAAGCATTTTCCAAAGCTCAATGGAACTACTGTATTGGAGATGAGAAGCACTTTTTGTCCAGAATGCCATTAAAGCTTTTCATATCTACAGCAGCTGTGTCCATTTATGTTTCCCTGAGCAGTACCAGCTTTATAACCCTTCAAATCAAGGATAGGCAATTTGCGCTCTTCCAGACACTGTTAGATTGCAGCCTGAGCTGGCATTTCTGACTACAGGGTCTGCTAAGTAGCAAGATACAGGTTACATTCCCTGACATGTGGAGGGCCAGGCTGGTTTATTGCCATAATAAAGGTCACGGATGCATCTGGAGGGCCACATGTTGCCCACCCCTGCTTTAAAACTAACAGGCTTTCTTTATGCTTCACATTTTCCTTCCTACAAAAGTGACTTAGTATTATGTTCTCTAGGCACCTAGCCTACCCAAGCAGGCAGATCTGCATCTTTTTTTGCCTTCATTTCTATGTTAACACAAAAATGTTAACAAAAAAAAGCTTTGCTATTTTTCCAGTGGTCTTCTCTCCAGCACACCCTATCTGATACTGAACTTAGAAATCCTATACATATCCTGCTTTGCATGCTCCCTTAAGAGCAAACAACCAATTCCTATACCTTCCTGAGAATTTCTCCCCACATGCCTTTGAAATGCCAGATTCCATGGTTTGGAATGACTTGTATTTAGATATTCTGTGCATATGTTTTTCATTGTCTTCTGTGGTCTTTGACATTGAAAACATCAGAGGTGAACACCGATGAGGAATTATGTATTGGACTGTTTGGTGTTTTGTTACAAGAATCTTCATTAATTTTAATGTATGTAGAAGCAGATGCATTTCACTACTGAAAACAGTTTGATAAATCATATATTCTTAGGAAATGATAACTCTGTATAGGGAATATACCACTGTGGCAGAAACTAAGTAAGATATTGCTATGAAAGGGTGCCTCTTTCGAAAATCATTCATAAAGCTCATGACAAAAAACAATGTACTTTGTGTTTCAGGGATATGGCTTGCAGTGTGGCTGGAATAACGTCAGATGCCAATGTGTTAACAAATGAACTGAGGCTAATTGCACAGAGGTAAGAATCCAAGAATTGTAGGAGCTTTTAAAGACCAATTTGTGACAGACAGTATAGGTCAATGAAGCAAACTTGAAAGATTGGCTTATGTTTTTTAAGGAATCATTCCTTTTTGTATTAAAACGTCTCAATCACATAAGTCTTACAATAAAAAAGTAATATGTGTAGGAACATATCAATCCAGTTTTAAATCAACTGCCTCAAAGTGAGTACAATAAATATTTCAGGTTATTTGGGCCAGTTACACCCTCTCAACCTGACCTACCTCTCTGGGTTGCTATGAAGCACCATATTACACTGTCTTGATTGCACTGAAGGAAAGTGGTATATTAAGATAGTTAATATGTAATGTGTATTATGCAACCTTGATTATACTGAAGGAGAGCAGCATACTAAGGTAGCAAGTAAATAACTGTTGAAAGAGGTGGATTATGAGCCTGAACAAAGGAGAATCGCGGAGAGAAGATTTCGCGTTTCATATAATCATAGAAGGAAGCAAAATTGGGAGCAAAGCCATAGTTCAGCTGTAGAACATCCACCTTACATGGAGAATAGCCCATGTTCAGGCCTCTCTAGGTACAACAACAATTCCTATTTGAAATACTTAAGAGCTGCTCCCAGTCAATGTACAGAATGAAACTATATGCATTCTGTATTAAGTTGTTCAGAAGGTCTGCCTTCCTAAAATGAAACTGGGTGGACCCTTCTTTAACCCTTCCATGTACCTATTCTACTCTTGACCCATGAAACAAAAACAACAACAAAATACTTTGTTTCCAGTTAGGGCAACTCATTGAAATCTGGATCATAGAATCATAGATTTGGAAGAGACTACAAGGGCCATCCAGTCCAACCCCATTCTGCCATGCAGGAAATCTCAATCAAAGCATCCCATCCAAGGAGGGAGATTCCACTACACTCTGAGGGAGTGTGTTCCACTGTTGAACAGCCCTTACTGTCAGGAAGTTCCTCCTAATGTTTAGGTGGAATCTCTTTTCCTGTAGCTTGCATCCATTGCTCCAGGTCCTAGTCTCTGAGGCAGCAGAAAACAAGCTAGCTCCCTCCTCAATGTGACATCCCTTCAAATATTTAAACAGGGCTATCATATCACCTCTTAACCTTCTCTTCTCCAGGCTAAACATCCCAGCTCCCTAAGTCGTTCCTCATAGGGCATGGTTTCCAGACCCTTCACCATCTGAATGTAAAACTTGACAGAGTACTGATTCATGTCTGCATTGTGCTATTTCTGTCTACATTAATGGAGGTTAAACATTACTTGAAATATTATTCTATGACCCACCTCTCCAAGGGTTGTTTAAAAATGTGATTCTTAGCATATGAGTTATTACATGTTTGTCACTGTTATGCTTTTTCATTATGTTCCAGGTATTTACTGCAATACCAAGAGCCAATCCCTTGTGAGCAATTGGTAACAGCCCTGTGTGATATCAAGCAAGCTTACACCCAATTTGGGGGTAATAATTTTTCCTTGAATTGTCAAATAGTACCCTTAAAATGGCATATACCAGCTTGTCCTTAAAGTGGTGACCGTAGACTTGCAACAGCATATTGCTGAAGGGCTTTTCAGATGGTGAATCACTGCAGAGGGCTGACTTAGGATAGCAGAGACCATTTTTTTTTCTGGTGTCGATAAATCAGTAAATAGAACAAACTGTCCTTTGCTAATATAATTTTTTTGTGCAGCATAGAAAAAACAAACAGCAAATTTATTTTCATTCTCTGCTTTTTAATTAACAAATCTGTTCATGAGTATGTTGTAATGCTTGAACAAGTCTGCCCTTGAGGCTAACTTCAGCAATGCATTCAGGTATTTTTCTTTAGTGGAAACGTACTTTAGAATGATGTCAGGGGGGATCAGTCCTAGAACATTGTATAAGTAATTCTATAACAAACTACAGATGTATTGCAACTAATCACCTTTAAGTATTAACTTCTTCCCAGAAACTGGGGAGGTACCAGATGAGCAGCAAAGGTTTCCAGTCTTCCAAGATCTTTGAAATAAAGAATGAGGGATTTATTTGGAGCTTATCTTAAGTAGCAGAAGTACAGAGCACTTTGTTAAATCCTAGTTCAGAGAAAAAGATTCCGCAGTCAATTTGACTTTTCTCCTTTTAAAGTAGGACTCTTGGCAAATTATGCTACTTAATTCAAATCACTCATAACCTTGTATTTCACAGGAAAACGTCCTTTTGGTGTTTCATTGTTATACATTGGCTGGGACAAGCATTATGGGTTCCAGCTGTATCAGAGTGATCCTAGTGGAAATTATGGTGGATGGAAAGCCACTTGCATTGGAAACAATAGTGCTGTAAGTTGCTCATCACTTACGTTTGCCTTTTTCCATATTGTTGAAAATAACATTTTTGTAAGGAAGTATACAGGAACTTCTTTAGCTTAATTTCTGCTAACCTGTTTGGCTGCTTCCACATTCTTGCACAATCCTACATCAAAATGGAGGTGTCAGCATTTACCTTCTTTCACAGGCAGCTGTGTCAATGTTAAAGCAAGACTACAAAGAGGGAGAAATGACCTTAAAATCTGCACTGGCCTTAGCTATCAAAGTTCTGAATAAAACCATGGATGTCAGTAAACTGTCTGCAGAGAAAGGTGAGTAGTGCAGTGACTTTGGATATAAATATTTAGTACACCATCATAATAGATTCTGTCTGTCCCTTTTGGGGAGAGGTTTTCTTTTGTCTTGCAGCTGCCAGGATGTTGCTAGTACTGAATTTAATGGAAATACTTTAAAAATTAATTGGTCTGTGTTGTCCATTATAATTTTTCCATTTAGTTACTGTATTCAGATGAATGATGCAGCAATGTCTAGGACTGAGACTTCAACAGTACAACAAGCTTGTTGCTATTGGAGACTAATATTTTTAAAAAGATTATGAATAGCAGTAGCTTTCAGTGGCAGAAAGACTCTTTTCTAATGAGAAAAAATCATCTCATTGCTAGGTTGCCTTAGAGTCACTTGCTACATTTCTCTTTGATGTGGTCAGATTGGTGCTGTGTCCTCAGATGTTTTTACATCATAGACTATATAGATTGTTAGCAGTTCTGATGTCTATAGCATGTTCCAAAGCCAGAAGACACATTCAGTGGTAGCCATGTTGGTCACACAACAAAATACAACAAATTCCCAAATCCACAACACAGCAATTATTTTATTGTGCCAGCTGAAAAAGCAAGAAATACATCACACAAGCGTTCAAAACTCTTCATTAGTCAAAGGTATAAAAAGTCATATCAGAGAAAAAAATACTGTTAGTGTCATAGGTTTACATTCTGTCTTAAGATGTTGCTTTTGTTATCAAAGAGGCATAAAATGCAGGCAATAAAATTTCAACTGCATTAGCATCAGAAAAAGTGACTTCCCTTGTGATCCAAGTTGCTTATGGCCTGTGTGAGGCTACTTGCTCCTTCTTAGACAAAGAACATTTAAGTTCTCAAGAAGCCGCTGTACTGTCACATTTGGAAAAACTTTCAGGTTATTTTGGATTTTGTTCTATAGCATTTTTCCCCCCACTACTGAATGCAGGGAATTTTAGTCACGTTCCAGGGTGGCTTTTCTGGTGGTCCTGGAAAGAAGTCACAAACGAAATATTGGTCTGGTTCAGTATGTTTTTAAACTGAACAGTTTATTTTGAATCATTGCCAATTCAATAACAAAGGCAGCTTCTTTGATGTTTCACAAGTACAAGACTTTGTAATGCTTTCTTTAAAACGGGGAACCATGCCTGTCTCCCTTGACTGATGGCAATTCTAAATTAGCTCTGATGACATCAATTTAATATATAACTGGTTCTTGTTTCAGTTGAGATTGCAACTCTAACAAGGGAGAATGGAAAGACAATAATAAGAGTTTTGAAGCAAAAAGAAGTGGAAGTGTTGATAAAGCAGCATGAAGAGGAAGAGGCCAAAGCAGAGCGCGAAAAGAAAGAAAAAGAGCAAAAAGAGAAAGATAAATGAATCAAGCACCTTGACAGAGGTGGAGGGCCATTTCAATAAACTAGTACTGACCTTAGTGGTGAAGTCAGGGAGCCATGAATCTTGTTTATTGAATCCGTTCCTTTGCACTGTTGCAAACTGTAAGTTTTTTTCAGAGTGAATTATAATATCTCAGTTCTTTTCGTCTTTATTTCTTTTTTATTGCATAATAAAGCTTTGAAATGGTTCTGTCAGAGTCCTGATTGCCTCAGTAATATCTAATATGCACCTCCTGCTGGAAACAATTTCATTTGAAAGATAGGGTTGCTTGGAAAGATTTTTAGTGGAAATTAGGTGCTTGTCACACTTATTTTTAGTAGTGTTTTTTTGCCCAGGGAAAATGAGGAACGAAGAGCTTTTATCACACGCAAAAACCAATCTGAAATGGAACAGGAAAGTGGTGGCTTTCTCTGTTCCTCTCCACATGACATTGTAGCAATTCTGTTCTTTCCCCAAGAAAGACAGTCATAAAAGTGTGCCTTTTGTCACACTGGAAAAATCCATTTGACAAAAGGCACACTTTTGTGACCATCTCCTTCAGGAAGAGAATGGAAGTGCCACATTGATGTGGAGAGGAACACAAAGCCACTACTCTCTCACTTTGTTTAAGCTCTCTTTTCTCATGTGATCAGGCTCAAAAGACTTGACAACATACTGTATTGGCGAGTCTGTTAGGATTCATAGTATAACTAGAAATAAGCTTGATATGTAGATATGCAAAATCATACAATCATATGCTAGCAATAAATTCCTTAATGAACCAGTTTCTCTTCAGGTGTTTGCTTGCACCATGAGTAGAGGTAAGTATGGGTCAGCATGTAACCCCTACTCACAAATGAAACCCCAGTTATATTTAAGATTTAACATGGGGCTTGCAAATCTATTTAGCTAATAGGCAGTTGCAAGAGGTTTGTTCATCTAAATATGTCTGAGCCTTATGCACATCTTCATACCCAACAGCTGGAGGAGTTCAGGAGCAGAGCTTGCATGTTTGCTCATATCTTGTCCTCATTTTACCTGCTCTTCTGGTTCAGCTGTCTGCGTAGGTCTCCAATTGTTTCAGTTTGAAAGCAGATGAATCGTAATAAATAGTAGTGGAACATGTAACATTGGACCAATTTTCTAATTACTTTAAAATTATTTTCCAAAACATGCAATCCGATCTCATATATGTCTCTTTAAAAGTAAATTGTTTTAGTCCCATTAAACTTTCTCCCCGATAAGTGTGTATAGTGTTTCAACTCTGATTATCCATAAAAACTTCCTTTTCATCTTTTTTTCTTTCATGTTTTAATTGCCCCAGTGATTTTTAAGTCTTCCTCCTTCCTGGAACAGTTTTATCAAATGGATCCTTATTTGCAGACTTTAATGGACAATTTCAAGTTTCTTGCACTTAATCTGTTTAAAAGGTCACAGAATTCTCTGGTGGTTGGGAAATGAGATTTTACTGGAACAGAGGAATAGCTGTTTTGATTCAACTGTAATTTTGTCTTACACAAAACAGCCAACCGCCCTTAGGAATGAACTGATCAAATTAAAATTATAGCTGATAATTTCTTACGTCGAGTTTGTCCGAAACCCTGAACCTTTAAAGCTAACAGCTGTGTTCCTTCTGACTTTAAAAGGCTCGGGATTTTCAGGATATTTATATCTATGTAAAAAGAATGCAGTGAACGTTAAAAAAAAAACCAGTGACCCAATTATTTAAACATCAGTGCTGAAAATATTATAGCTGAGCTAGACAGAGAAGAGAAGAAGGGTATAGCTGTTGCCTTTGTGTTCTACTTGTGTACTTATTATTATCATTTATGTAGAACCATCCATGTACAGAGCACTTTACAAACAGAATAAAACATAACTATTTCGATAATATAAAATACGAAAATACCCTATTAAAATAAAATGCAAGAAAGAAAGAACACATATACAAGCACAAGATGCAGAATAAGTCCCTGAATTGTTTGGTTCTTTGTGCTTGGTAAGAGGATGCTGTACAGACTAGATCAAGGAAGGAAATGGCTGGCCTTCCAGATGTTGGACTGCAGTTTCCATCATGCCTAGATAGCACACTGATTGGTGAAGGATGATGGAAATTTAAGTCCAGTAATATCTGGAGGACAACACATTCCCTATTGCTGTATTAGATGGACCCCATCTTTGAACTGAGCAAGAATATTTAGGAAATAGGCAACAGTGACATTTATAAATTAATATACAGTCCTGGCTGATTCATTGGCTGACCATCTATTTTATTTTAGAGAGAATTCAGCTGTAGGGGAAAAACTAAAAAATGTGTTTATGAAACAAGTTTGGTTAGCGTATCAGTACCTATGCGCCAGTACATTGAAGAAGAAGCTGCCTCAAGGTGACAAGAAGGTGACATGTCAAAAAGGTATTTGGCTGAGCTTTATTGATTTCCTAAAAGACTGAGC
Organism: Sceloporus undulatus; assembly: GCF_019175285.1. Lineage (NCBI taxonomy): Eukaryota > Metazoa > Chordata > Lepidosauria > Squamata > Phrynosomatidae > Sceloporus > Sceloporus undulatus. The sequence continues at coordinate 152,812,252 of NC_056527.1, read as the reverse complement.
TATGCGTGCCTCTGGTGTATTTCTATTTAGGACAACAGCGTTTGAACAGAACTGAGAGCATGAAAGGTGAGGGAAGAGATGTGAAGGTCTTTTCAAGCAAAGACAAGAACATTGTGAAGCTTTCTCTAGGGGAGTAAGAAAGTGCATGTGTGTTTTATGTGCCTTCCAAGTTGTTTCTGACTTATGGCAACCCCATGGCAAACCTGTCATGGGGATTTTGTGGCACGTTTCTTCAGAGGGGGCTTGCCATTGCTATCCTCTGAGGCTGAGAGAGAGTGACTTGCCCAAAGTTCACCCAGTGGGTTTCCATGTCTGAACAGGGATTTGAACCCTGGTCACCATTGTCCAATGCTCAAACCACTACACCACACTGTTCCTGCTGTTAGGAAGGATCGAATTAGGGGAATTTTAATTAGCTCAAATACCAGAGGCGTGTCCTAACAATGCACACACAGGATCATGTCCCTATGTGTATACCAGAGGTTGCCTAGTCCACCCCCAAGAGAAAGAGACTCTGATACCAATGAGGTGCAATTAAACTATAAACATTTATTAAAGCCACACAACAAAATGGATCACACACACATGCACACACATACTATGCTATAGAGGGGGGGTGAGTTTCGGGGAGTAAAGGAAAGAAGAGAGAGGCACCATTGGGAATATTTACCTTAGACGTCTTCTCCAAGTAAGCGGATGAGATGTAGGATGGATGGTGAGACACGGCTGCGGGAACAGGAAAGGAAAGAGCGGCCGTGGTGACTTTGGAGCTGAGTTCCAGCGGGCAAAGCTAGCTAGAGGCCCAGTGACAGTGAGCTTGGCTTCGCTCAAGTGATTTCAGCAGAGCAAGATGCTCTAGGAACTCAGGCTCGGAACTGGAAGCTCAACAAGCCCACTGAGGGCTGAAAACTTGGACCTTATATAGGGCTAAACATATCCTCAGTGATGGCTGCCTGCAAGACAAAGGCTTTGATTACTTGGCTTTGTCTAAGCCAAAAGCTGCACAATGGTTACACAATGCAAGAGGTCTGACACTTTTCAGGAGAGCAGCTATCTTGATGGACGAGCCGTTAAGTTAACCACTGGCTCATTAAGAAGGAAGCCACATCTATTGTGTTCCTTGCAGAGGTCTCTGCGAATCTGGTTTAGCAACTCCCAAAACTTCCTCTGAAAGGTTTAAATCTACCTTTTTCTGAGACCATGCCTTGTCAGGGCAGCTGGCTACATGGTCTCCTCGCTCTTAGGTTAATGGCGGCTGGCTGTGGGGTCAGTCAGGAGTCATGGCTTCAGACCGCATGTCATCCATAATTTTATATAAAACCTTACTTGGTAACACTGCCTCTGGTTATACTGAATCCATTTTTTGGTGGGACTTGGATCACATCTTGTGATTTCATAGGCGGCAGGCTGTGATGTGAACAAGGGAATATTATTAGTGTCAAACCCTGGTGATATCATAAAGCATTATACATAGAGCATTAGTCACTGTGTACAGAGTCTGCCATTCAAAGGAAACACATCAAATCAACACATAAGGAAGACAAGATAGATCTTGTCACCCACATCTTTCAAGACAGCACTTTTGCCCTGAAATTCCTCCTCAATGACTTGACCAACGAAGATCCAAGTCATGAATTCTGGAAATCCTAGTGTGAGAACATTTGGATAGCAGCTAAATAAATAAATAAACTGCACCATGCACATTCTGAGTAAAGCGTGCATATAGAGCTTTGCTGCTGAGTGTCTTCAAGTCATTTCCAATTTATGGTGACCTTAAGGGGAACCTATCATGGGATTTTCTTGGCAAGATTTGTTCGGAGGAGGCTTGCCATTGCCTTCCCCTGAGGCTGAGAGAGTGTGACTTGCCCAAAGGTCACCTTGCATGGCTGAGCTGGGAATCGAACCCTGGTTTCCCGGGTCGTAGTCCATCACTTTAAACCCCTATGCCAGGTAAATGTGAATTGGATAACCGACTTAGAATCAGCAAAAATGTTTTTACCTGTGTTTAGCAATTTGATTGTTCTGCCTGCAGACAGCTGCTTTTATATATAGTGTGATATACTGTATAATTAAACAGTCAATCCCCAGAACCATTGCCTTGCATAATTCAAAACTCTCAGCCTATTCTTTAAAAGTAAAAATGAAGTGTGCATTTGTAAATCAGTAAATATGATGCAGGCAACAAACAAAGAAGAAGCTGCTTACACAGTACTTTCCCCTCCATATATTCCAACTTGTGATATTGATTAGAATGTTCTGCAATAAACCCCAGGCATTTCATATATTTGACATTGGAGAATAACGACAGTTGGCTTGAATTCAGGGGTCCCAGGTTATATATATATATGAACCCAAATACTATACTGCACACTTAGGTAATTTACAAAGGTGCACATGCATGTTTTCACCCTTTATTTTATCATTTTTAGCTAACTCAAGGAATTTGAAGTGTCAGGCTGATAAATATATTTTCTTCTTACACGACAAAAATATGTGTTATATTGCTGCTTGTCCAATACGTTCCGATATTTAGCTTTATTTGTGACACCAACATTTTCCCCCTGGTTAGATCACAAAGCAGACTTTTATAAGCCAAGTTTAAACTATAGGAAGGCTTAAGACTTGCTGGGGAAAAGTACTGAGGATCTCAAGAATGGCCAAAAAGACAAACAAACGGGTGCTAGAACAGATCGAGTCTGAAATTGCCTCGGAAGACAAAGGCCTGTTACAGACTGCCAAAATAAAGCTGCTTCGGGTCTCTTTGGAGGTATGCTATTTAAATGATGCATGGGTCCTAAGAGTCCGGAGGTCGCGCCAAAGCCACACTCCATTCCTAAGCACTGGAGTGCAGCTTTGGTGCAGCTTCCGGATTCTTAGGATGCATGCATCATTTAAACAGCATACCTCCAAAGAGACCCGAAGCAGCTTTATTTTGGTAGTCTGTAACAGGCCAAAGATGATCAAATTGAGACTGTCTTTAGTAAAAGCGTTCCTATACTTTAAATCAAACATTGATCAGAACAGAGACTGAAGTCAAGAAGACTAGGAATGAGGAGGACAGCCATGAAAGAACTAGGCAAGATCCTAAAGAGTAAAGATACACAACTGAGCACTAGAGAGCACAGTTCTGGGCTTAACATCCCAAAATCTCATCAGTATCTCCTCTGTACGATCAACAGATTAGCAGATTTCTCCTATTCTTTCTGGGCTTGTCTCTCATGATTCCTGTGGCTTTTTCTCTTCCTCTGTAATGTGCCCTGAGATGAACAGAGATAGAAGAGCGCATAGGGGTCAGCCAAAGATGTTTTGCTGTCTGAAGCAAATCACAAGATGGTGCACTTCCTCCCCTCCATTCCAGTCTGTAGAGAGATCTTGTAGCACCTTTGAGACTAACTGAAAGAAAGAAGTTGGCAGCATGAGCTTTCCTAGACTTCTGTTCCTGGCTTTCCACGCCACCAAAATGCATCTGAAGAAGTAGACTGAAGTCTATGAAAGCTTATGCTGCCAACGTCTATCTTTCAGTTAGCCTCAAAGATGCAACAAGATCTCTCTCCATAGTGTCGGTTTAGTTAGCTTGACTTCTAGGGAGAAGGCTTGATTTGCTCTAGGACCCATCGATTTGTCCTTTTAGCAGCCCACAGGATCTGTAGACCCTTTCTCCAGCACCATATTTCAAATGAGTTGATTTTCTTTCTATCGGCTTTCTATGTTGTCTAGATTTCAAAACTATGCACACATGTAGAACCTGGAAATATACAGTGATTCCAAATGTATTTGAGGGAGTAGACTAAAGTCTACGAAAGCTCCTGCTGCCAACTTCTTTCAGTTAGTTGCAAAGGTGCTACGAGATCTCTCTACATACATTTGGACATTACATTACATAACGTCTTTCAGTTCGTGTCAAAGGTGCTACTAGATCTCTCTACATACTGATTCTAAAGACTAATGCGGCTATAGTTTTGAATCCCTCCATTCCAGGTTCTGGATTACTGCAAAGGAGTTGTCCAAGGTGCTAAACCTAATTTGGAGGCAGGATTCAGCACCATAGGCTACTGTCAGAACCAGTGGATTCATTTCCCAATGTACAAACAGTCTTATTGTGATGGAAAACAAAAGGACTTTATTGAAGACATCAGGACATATGTTACCACCAAAATGTCTAGATCAGAACTAGAATCATAGCGTTGGAAGAGACCCCAAGGGCCATCCAGTCCAACCCCATTCTGCCATGCAGGAAATCTAAATCAACGCATCCCCGACATGGAAGGAGACATTTTGTTAGCTTTGGCCCAGCTTTCTAATCTATTGAGGTCATCTTGAATTTTGATCCTGTTCTCTGGAGTATTAGCTACTCCTCCTAGTTTGGTGTCATCTGCAAATTTGGTAAGCATGATGGCCCCAATTTTCCCGCTTCCCACCATAGTATTAAACTACTCAACTCAACTAGCTCCATCTACTCACTAATTGGTGGGCAAACATTTATTCCCAAGCAAAATCCTAATGGTTCTCATTATTATCCAGTCCCCCCCCCACAAAAAAAATACCATACCTTAGCTCTAACTGTCTACTGTAGTAAAAGTATTCCTCCGCATTCCCAAAGTTCCCTGGAAGAACATATAAATCCAAGACACTGCATAGTATTGCCCAGCCCCTGCCTGACTAGCACATGTCCAAACCCACCATACATTGTACCTATACTATGCAATCTCAGAATTTAAATATTATGCCATCCCACAATCCAAACACTATCCAGTCCCACAGTCCAAATACTATTCAGTCCCAAAATCCAAATACTATTCAAACCCACAATCCAAACACTACGTAATCTCAGAATCCAAATAGTGTGTCATCCCCAAATCTAAATACTATACAATCTCAGAACCCAGAATCCAAATACTATGCAATCTCAGAATTTAAATAATGTGCAATTTCAGACTCCAAATATCATGGAATCCCACAATCTAAGTACTACGCCACCCCACAATCCAAACCCTACACAAAAGAGCCATAGGTATCAGCATATAAGGCCCATCATGACAGCTGCTCCTTCCATGGCTAGCCTACAAACTATAAAGAAGGCTAGGAGTGGGGAAGGGCTAGAAAAGATCCCAAAGAGCCAAGATGAGCAGCTGAGCACTAAAGTCAGAGTGGCACAAGCCATTGTCTTCCCCATACAAAGCAGGGATGCAGGAGCTGGACAGGGAAGGAAGACCAGAGTGTTGTGGATGGCCCCAAAAAACACACTCACTCACATGGCAGCAAGGGAAGGGGCGGGGCGAAGAGGGACCCCGCCCCTTTACATTGGCTCCTCCCCTAGGGGCGTGGCCTAATCTTTAGCAGTAGAGCAGCAGCATTTTGAAGGGCTTCATTTGGAGAGGCGTCGCTGAAGGAGGAGGAAGGATGCTCTGCTTCCTCTGCCTGAATCTTTCTCTGGATCCAGCAGCCATGGAAGGGAAGCAGCTGCGGGGCATCCCTGCTTTGCCTCCCTGGCTCCTCTGCCTCCTGCTTCTGCTGCCTTCCTCCTCCTCCTCCTTGGAGGGAAGGGGAGCCCCCAGGACTCTAGGTAACAGCAGACCCTCCATTGGGGGCTTTGTATGGAGAGGGAGCAGGCAGCAATGCTGGTGATGATAGTGATGCTTATGATTAGGATTAACGTTGTTGCTGTTCTCGTTGTTTCATTGTATCATTGCTGTTAATTTGATTGCCATTGCTGTTACTCCTATTTGGTTACTGCTGTTGCTGCTCCTGACTTTATTGCTGCTCCTGGGATGTCCCAATTGTGGAGGGAGGGAGCTTGTTTTCTGCTGCTCCAGAGAATAGGAGACAATGGAGCAATGCATGGAAGCTGCAGGGAAAGGGATTCCAGCTCAACATTAGGAGGGACTCCCTGACAGTCAGGGCTGTTCCACAGTGGAATGTATAATCTTGGAGAGTGGTGGGCTCTCTTCCTTTGGAGGTTTTTAAACAGAAGCTGGAGGGCCATCTGTCAATGGGGATGCTTTGACGGAGAGTTCCTGCATGGCACCACAATTGAGAAGCTGGACTCTGTCCAGAGGAGGGTGGCCAAAATGGGGAAACCTTGCCCTGTGAGGAGAGACTCTGGGAACTGGGGATGTTTAGCCTGGAGAAGAGAAGGCTAAGAGCTGATATGATAGCCCTGTTTAAATATTTGAAGGGATGCCATATTGAGGAGGGAGCAAGCTTGTTTTCTGCTGCTCCAGAGACTAGGACACAATGGAGCAATGGATGCAAGCTCCAAGAAAAGAGATTTCAACTAAACAGTAGGAGGAACTTCCTGACAGTACTGCATCTATTCTTATTGCTATTGCTGCTGCTACTAATTTCATTGCTGCTACTGCTATTACTGTTGCTGCCACTATTAATTTTTACTACTGTTGTTGCTGCTGCTGCTACAACTGTTGTTTTATTACTGTTGCTGGTACTTCTATGACTATATTGTTGTTGTTGTTGTTGTTGTTGATTCCGCTACTACTATTATTAATTGCATGATTATTGTTGCTACTACTACTGCTATTAATTATAATACTATTGTGGCTGCTACTATTTTATTACTGTTATTGCTACTATTAATTGCTTTACTATTATTGCTACTACAGCTACTACTATTAACTTTATTACTATTGCTGCGGCTACTGCTATTATTAATTGCATTACTATTATTGCATTACTCCTACTACTGCTACTACAATTTTATTACTATCGCTTCTACTACAGCTACTACTTTTTATTACTATTATTGGTACTACTGCTACTATTATTAATTTTATTACTATTATTGCTGCTATAATTATTATTGTTTTATATATAATAATAATAGCAATCAAATTATTATCTCTGCCATTATTATTATTATTATTATTATTATTATGCCTTTCTTCCAATCATGGGACTCAGGGCGGCTTTACACTCTGTTGTAAAACAATAACCAGCTGCAACACTTTGGAGGAGCTGGATGGTGTTCATGCGAATGTGTTTTAAAATGAAAACTTGGGGTTTTTTTGCATTTCGTTATGGAAGGTAACTCTTTTGCTCTTTCTCTCTCTCATAATAATGTGTATATAAATACATTATATATAATCTATACTATAGATACACACACACACACATATATAGATCTCTCTCTCTATATATATATATATATGTATGTATGTACGTATGTATGTATGTACAGTATATATGAAGAGCAACATATATATCTGTGTGTCACACACACATACATACATACAAACACAGTTGAATCTTAGATTTCCTGCCCTGGTAAGGTAACCTCTCCCCCATCTGAAATACGTTGCTGTTGTTGTTGTGTGCCTTCAAGTTGTTTCCAACTTATGGCGATCCTAAGGTGAACCTGTCATGGGGTTTTCTTGGCAAGGTTTGTTCAGAGGAGGTTTGCTATTGCTATTGCCTTCCCCTGAGGCTGAGAGAGTGTGACTTATTGCCCAGGGTCACCCAGTGGGTTTCCATGACCAAGCTGAGCATCAAACTCTGGTCTCCAGAGTCATAGTTCAAGACTTAAACCTCTACACCACATTGGCTCTCATGACTATAATTATATATGCAAAGAACATCACACACACACATATATATAAGTGTGTGTGTGTGCACACCTTGCTCTTCATGAACTGTATTTATTTAGAGGAGCAGTATAGCAATTTGAATTTCTCTCAGAACAAAGGTGGGACACGGATTAATACTGCTTTAGCAGCCCACAAAAGTTGTCTTGCTTGTAGAGGGTTAGGTCAAGGCTTTCCCATCCTCCACGGAACTCAGAGGGGTTTATAGAATCATAGAGTTGGAAGAGACCACAAGGGCCATCCAGTCCAACCCCATTCTGCCATGCAGGAATTCACAATCAAAGCATCCCATTGACAGATGGCCATCCAGCCTCTGCTTAAAGACCTCCAAGGAAGGAGACTCCACTACACTCCGAGGAAGGAGTGTGTTCCACTGTCAAATAGCCCTTACTGTCATTAAGTTCCTCCTAATGTTGAGGCGGAATCTTTTTTCCTGGAGCTTGCATCCATTGCTCTGGATCCTGTTCTCTGGAGCAGCAGAAAACAAGCTTGCTCCCTCCTCAATATGACATCCCTTCAAGTATTTAAACAGGGCTATCATATCACCTCTTAACCATCTCTTCTCCATGCTAAACATCCCCAGCTCCCTAAGTCTTTCCTCATAGGGCATGGTTTCCAGACCCTTCACCATTTTAGTCACCCCCCTTTGGACACGCTCAGTCTCCATCTCAGCTGCTGTCCAGTCGGTTGAATAACAGTCAATAACCATTTGCAGAGTGCATGGTATTTGAAAATAAATACTGTAGATAGCTAGGGAACGCCCTTAAAGACATGGGAATGCCAACCTATCTGCTAGTCAGGACAGAACATGGAGAAACAGAATGGTTCCCAATTGGCAAAGGAGTCAGACAAGGCTGCATTCTATCACCCGACTTGTTCAACGTATATGGAAAACGTATTGTAAGTATAGCCAGCATGGACACAGAAGGAGAAGAGTGAAAATAGGAGGAAGGAATATCAACAATCTGAGATACGCAGACGACACCATAGTACTAGCAAAAAAACTCAAAGACCTGGAAGAATTACTATGGAAGATCAAGGAATAAAGTGCAAAGGCAGGCCTGTTGTTGAACATAAAGAAAACCAAAATAATGACCATGGAGCACTTATGCAAATTTGAATTGGACAACAAAGAAAAAGAAATAGTCAAAGAATTCTCATACCTGGGATCAATCATTGATAGAAATGGAGACTGCAGCCAGGAAATCAGAAAAAGATTAAGAATGGGAAGGACAGTTATGGAAGAACTAGAGAAGATCCTAAAATGCAAGGGTATACAATTGAGCACAACAGTTGTACAAGCCATTGTATTCCCTATTGCCGTGTATGGATGTGAAAGGTGGACAATTAAGAAGGAGGAAAGGAGGAAAATCATTCAAAATGTGATGCTGGAGAAGAGTGCTAAGGATCCCATGGATGGCCAAAAAGACCAACAAATGGGTCCTGGAACAGATCAAGCTAGAAATTTCTCTGGAAGGTAAGATGACAAAATGCAGGTTGTTGTACTTTGGACACATCATGAGAAGGCATGAATCACTGGAAAAAACAATAATGCTAGGAAAGGTGGAGGAAAGTAGAAAGAGAGGTACATGCAAGATGGATGGACTCTATTAAAGAGATCACAAGTATGAGTTTGCAGGAGTTGAGCAGAGCAATGGAGGACAGGGGGACATCTTGGAGATGTTTCATCCATGGGGTCACCATGGGTCCAGATCAACTCGAGGGCAGTTAACAACAAAGGGATGGAATGCACTGTCCTTTCACAGCCTTGTTCTTGCTGCTTGTGGGATGCTTAAATATAGAGCGATAGGGTGGGAGGAATGAGTGGTTCACCAATCCATCCTATAGAATCGTCAAGTTAGATAAGACCACAAAGGCCACCCAGGCCAGCCCTCTTGCCATGCAGCAACTCACAATCCAATAGCCTTTTATTTTTCAACATAATGTGGTCCTTGTTTGTCTGTTGGTGGGAAGGAAGCCTCATTGGGTTTCCGTGGGGCCAACATCACACACACACGCACACGTTAAAAGTGTAGCCCTATGAAGCTCATTCGGTGACCTGGGTCAAGTAGTCACACTCTCTCAGCCTCAGGGGAGGGCAGTGGCAAATCTCCTCTGAGCAGATTTTCCAATAAAACCTCGGGATAGGGTCGCCATAAGTCAGAAACGACCTGAAGACACACAACACATGTACACATTTACTAAAGAGTTTAGTCAGGCTCATTCCCAGGTAAGTGGGTGCAGAATTGCGACTTTAAGGTGCAGGAGGATTGCAGTGTTTATAAGGCTTGGAAGCGTGACCCAAAATGCAGTGGTTTGTGTTGGGGGAAGAGGATGTAGGTAAGCAGGCAGTGCAATGCCTCTTTTCTAAGGGTACCAAAAAGGGAGGGAGGATTTAGTAGCTTCCTCCTCCTTTTATTTTAAGACAAGCTGATTTATTTCAGCAGGAGCTTTCCATGGATTTCAATCCACTTCTTCACATAGCATTGCTCATAAGGTTGGAGCCTCAGATGCTGACCCGGCGCGTTTGTACTGCATGCTTGCTTGAGATGTAAGAGATACTGAACAGATTGAAAGTAAAAAATGCACTGGCTAGGACTTTGGTTTCCGTCTGGAAGGAAAAATTGCAATTTTATTTTGAATACAGGAGTCTAGCCTCCACCGCTTCACTCCTGTATATTATAAAGAAAATGTATTCTCTCAATGGCTTTAAAAAAAATTTTTTTTGATCCATCTTCATCCTCCAGTTTGCAAATAGAGCTGATGCTACACTTTCTGCTGCTCTACAAAGAGTTCATCCCCACTACATTATTGTTTTCTAGGCTAAGTCTGGTGCAGTGAGCTGCATATATAAGAACCACAACTGCCAAGGGATGTAGTGCTAGGTTTCAGGCTTTATGAAACGAGTATCCCTTTCCCTTCCCACCTTGTGGTTGCGAATCCTCTCAGGATTTAAATGCATTCATGGCACAGAGCTGGTTTCTGGGCCTGCGGTGTAGATGTTGGCTTGCATTGGGGAGTAATTTTGAATGGTTTAAATCCGATTCGAAGGACAGTCGAGAGTTTTGAACATCAGTATTGCAATGGGGATGGGGTGGGAGGGATATAAAACCAAAGCCGAGATTACCAGAAAGTCTTTAAACCTTTTGTATATTAAAATAAATAGAATGAAAAATGGTTTTATCAGTCCCAGATTAAAGAGACTTTCAGGAAGAACACTGAGGATCCTGTGATAAGAACTTACTTTTCTTCTGGATAAATTCATCCTTAACCCCTTTTATTCGCACACTGTTTCCCACGCTTGATATATATTTATGTTCCTTCCTTTTATCTTGTACTATTTCTTTTTATCTTATTTAATATAAAGTCACACAATTTGATTGTACACACACACACACACACAATTTCACAATTCATTCGAATTGTTGCATCTGTAGGATTTCCTTCCCTGTTTGTTTGCACACATTTTTTAAAATGAATAAGTTATATATAGGTAGTATTCTGATGCTGTTTCCTACATAATTACTGAGAGTGAGGAAATCTACTTTTTAAAATTCTGTTATGGTTAATAATTCTTGGCATGATGTGTTCAGAGGGGGTTGTCTTTTATCTCCTATGAGGCCGAAAGAGTGTGACTTGCCCAAAGTCACCCAGTGAATTTCCATGGAACTAGTTACTTGATAAGGACCAAACTCCTTTTGGGTCATGAACTGTCTGGATCATGATTTCTCAGCCTTGGTACCCCCCTGAAAAAATAGTTAAAATACACCTTATCTCACAATATGTTTAGGCTGCAGTCTGGAGACCAAGCCCAGTTGAGCTTGGTAGGAGTTAGGCTGTGTCTGCACTCCAGAAATAACCCAGCTTGACACTACAGTCTATGACCTAATGCTATGGCATTCTAGGAGTTGTCATTTTGGGAGACATTTAGCCTTCTGTGTCGGAGACCTCTAGTGCCCTGCCATACTGCAGTTTCCAGAATTCCATAGCATGGAGCCATGGCAGTTAAAGTGGTGTCATCCTGGATTATTTCTCCAGTGTGGATGCAACCTTAATTCCAAATAAATATGCATAAGGTGAGGGTGCTTCCCAGTTAAGATGTGGGGATGGGATGCAAAAAGGAGTGCTTATTAAAGTGCTCCAGAATCATTTCGTAGATTCATCTGGTATGAAATACAACATTCTGTTTTGCTTCAAATTCAGTTGATGTCTCTCCCCCTTCTTTTTATATATTTGTCCACAAGCAGGAATTTGGAAACCTTCCGGGAATAATGCTCTGCAGAAACAAATACTATTTTTAAAATTCTCCCTTCCGTGGTTTTCCTTTCCTTTGGTTGCCTTATGAGTGCTTAAGATAAGGCATTCTTTTTCCAGAAGTCTGCAGAGAAATGAGGGAGGGATGGTTATATAACACCAGACTCTCCAGAAGTGAAAAAAGCTTATGTGGATGTGTTGGCAGTTGTCATTGTGAAAGTCAGTATTCTGCTTTTGCCGGGGAGCAGGATAGCTTGAAGGTCTTGTTTTGTGCCACTGGTTCTGGAATCTAGTTATTATAGCATTGCACAGTGCAGCTATAAACTCAGTGCACCTGCACACAGTCCCTGCAGCATCATTTGCTCGGTCTGTCGCTTGCTGGGAGCCTGGAAGCTGTGTGCAATTTTTATTATCATAAATGATCAGTTTGAATCCCTGTCCATGAGAACCAGTGTGCTGCAGTGCTTTGAGTGTTGGACTAGGACACTGGGAGACCAGGGTTTGAATGCCTGCTCAGCCATGGATGCCTTAGGCAAGTCACTCTCTCTCGCTTCAGAGGAAGGCAAAGGCAAACCTTCCCCAAACAAATTCTAATACATATTCCTTAGGGTTGCTCTAAGTCAGAGATGACCTGAAGACACACAATAATCCCTATCCATAAATGCATAGAATAAATAAACTGCATATAAATATAATATTAAAATAGAATCACAGAGCTAGAAGAGACCTCAAAGACCATCCAGTCCAATCCCTTGCCATGCAGGAATACAGTACACAATCAAAGCACCCCTGACAGATATGCGTTATAACTACCTTTACCTTCCACAATTCCTATTTTTAAAAACTCCTTTGTTCTCCCTTCTGGCTCTTTTTCATCCTTTTACAAGCAACTTTTTATTGTGCCCTTTCTCCTGTCATCAGCTGATTCTGGTTTTGGGATACGGTATTTAAAATCCAACCGTTTTCTCCATTTTGGGAGAAAGGTGGGCTATAAGTGCAGTCGGTCAATCAATAAATTTGGCATTAATAAATTTAAATTGTAGGACCTTAAGGATATACACGCTTGGACCCAAGTCTTATGACTATAGCAGGACTCATTTCTCAGTCATCATGTATAGGATCCGTCTGTTTACTGAGCATGATTTCTTCTCCTTTTAACAGATGGCTGGTGAAATCCACAGGGGGACCCTCTTAAACCTGGCACACAAGAAGTGAGCTGTCTGGAGCGTTATTGTTATTGCCAGTGACTTTGCCAGACAGCTCAGGAGGCCACCGCTTGAGTAATGACACTTGCGTACGCTGATGTCTACAAAATGTCAAACACTTTCCAAATAATTCAGAAGGGATCGTTTCTGTGCTCCATTAAGCCCTTAATCTGAGGATGCCAGCGCATGGAAGGGAAGGAGTACTGTAACAGGCAGGCTATATATTTGCTGAATTGCTTTCCTTAAATGGCCTGTTACTACTTGCATTTCCCAGTGGTTCATGGTTAAGCTTGCAAAATGCACTGGACAGATATATTTTTTGCTGATAGGCGGCTGGTGTTTACATAAACATTCCGGTTTTTTAGCTCCTTGAACACCACGATGATAAATATTGCATGAGGAACCAAATTTATATTGTGTCAGCAGCATCCCCACCTTTTTGTATGCCTCTCTTTCTAGCATTCTCAGGTAGCACTGCAGTCGGTGTGACTTAGCAGTTTAGCTCAGCTGTTAGTAAATGCAGAATTGGTGTTGGTTTGACTCAAATCTGTGGCTGCAGATGTAATCCAAAATGCAAATCTGGAGTTGAAGTGTATGGCATGAAGCACTTAAAGCAACCATGGTAGCTTATATATCAATTCCCAGATGACCAACATTTTGCCACTTGAAACTTACCCCTTTCTACCTAGTGGGACGAGATGTTCCCTCAAGTAAACCAGGCCCAAGCTCTATAAGGCTTTTTATATTCTCTCTCTTGCTTATGAAGCAAGCCTTGCCTACTAGGGAAGCAGAGTTTCTTTGTGGTCTCTGTGCCTCATGCGAATTGCCTTACACCTGTGTAGATCCATTAATGGAATATTCCAAAACTGAGTTGCTTTGGTGAGGGTCTTGTTGACTCCCCTCTCCCACATCTTCCTGCACCGGAGGGTGAGATATCAAAAGATGAAAACTGCAGGCTTTGCTGAGATTGAATGATGGGTCAAGACTAGGCAATGCCTCTGGTTTGTATATGCTATCTCATCACTTGTTTGATTTAATATGCCATTCTGCCTTGAGTCTCATCTGTGGAAGAAAGGCGAGGTTTAACGCTATCTCAGAACTTTTCTATTGTAGAATAGCATCTTAAATACAATCCCTTTCATTTGGTTTGATGTGCACCTTATCTGCTGGTCAAGAAAGTATTTACATGTGTAGATCAGTCTGTAGCCCCTACTTTCATTCCTAGATGAGACACTGTCAGTTCACAAGAAATAATAACATCGTTGTGTGCCTTAAAGTCATTTCCAACTTATGGTGACCCTAAGGCCATCGGGTTTTCTTGGCAAGTTTCTTCAGAGTGATTTGCCATTGCCATCCTTTGAGGCTGACGAGAGAGTGAGACTTTCCTAAGGTCACCTAGTTGGTTTCCATGGCTGAGCCGGGATTCAAACCCTAGTCTCCAGAGTCATAGTCCAATGCTCAAACCACTACACCACTGTGACTCTCAATAAGAAATAATATTGCCATATAAATATACCGTACTCCCAATGGAGACATGTAGTGTTTATCCAGAGAAGTCTAAACAGCAGGGTGAACCTTCGGTTTTGAAATATGCTTCATTAATGCTTGATTGTTTTTCTCTTCATTTCTCCGCTGCCCTTTAGTCTCTCACTGCTCAGGTGGCTGAGTGCCCCCTTTACGCATCCTGGATATGTTCTGCTACTTAACCTGTCTCTTTCTATTACCTTTTTGCTCTCACATGCGCATTTCCACCCGAGCCATGCTAATTTGCTGGACTGGAAGGCTAAGCATAGCTGAATGTCATAGCAGGCAGCTATGTGCCAGGTTTTCTCCTTTGCTCCTGGAGGCAGCAATAGCTGCCAGTTGAACACCTGCCTAGGCACCCAAATGAAATTCTGGAATAAATATAGTGTATAGTGAACAAGTCTGCTAGGCTGATGTTTGCACATATGGAAATGCAGAAAGAGGCAGAATGTAAAAGAATCCTGAGCATGGTCTCAAGTGGGCTATCAGCCTATTTTATTTTGCTGGTATTAGGAGCCAAATCTGCAGATTTGTTTTCTCCCTGCTATTGCCAATATACAAACAGGGTGGGAAAATGGTAGCTTTCTGTGGTGCTCAACTTTCTGCCCGTCCTCTTTCTCTCTTGGCAAATGATGTGTGATTTTGGTAAGTGTAAGTACTTTCTACGCCTCTTGGGTTCCTTTTTTTGCAGTGCCAGTAATATGAATGTGCAGAAGAAAATTTAAACACTGTGTTTTATAGGTAATGGAATTGTCCTGCTTGATTTTCATACAGGTACATCTGAACCGTCTTTTATTGCAAAGAGCGAAGACCGCTTGTTTAAACACTTATTTGAAGACTATGAAAGATGGGTTCGCCCGGTGGAACGCTTGAATGATACCATCAAAGTGAAATTTGGCCTTGCCATTTCCCAGTTGGTGGATGTGGTATGTTTAGATGTTTTGCTGCTGTATTGCTACTTGGCACAATATAGTCAGTCGTCGGAGGCGCATGTTCTGGAGAGGGTCTTTCATGGAGGCTTTGTGAGGATTGTATGTATGCAAGGAGAAATGCATGCATAAGAAAAGTCTATTCTGTCATGGTTTCATCTAACATTAAGAATTTTTCCACACCATGATCTACAAATATTTAGTATAAATCACCTTCTACAGACAAGAGCCAGGGCCAGCATCAGCCTCTGCCACTGATGTGTATTTAGCACAGCTTCAGAATCACACCAATGATGCCTTCTGAGAGCTCTCCTTTTCTGGCACTTTTGAGCACAGAGCAGCTTAGAGAGATTACTGAATTTTCCTACAGTTCTCTCCAAAAACCCCCACAGGATTGCTCTTAGGTATTGTGAGAAATTAAAATGATAGCCCTTTCCTCGCTGGGAATGCCCGACAAGGTTCACGGTGGAGCACTATTATAGCAGAAGGCCCACCAGATAATGCCATGCCAAGTCCCCTACGAAATCTGGAGCTGTTCCCTGTGATAGTTGTAGCATATATGCCATGCATTATCTACCACTGATAATCTGTTATCTTAGCACAGGTTCCCTGAGATAGTTGTAGAAAGTATGCCATATATAATCAATCACTGTTGGGAGTTGTAGTAAAGCTTATCAAATCATGTGTCATATATGTAACCCTTATTTTTCCGCTAGGATGAGAAAAATCAACTAATGACGACAAATGTTTGGTTGAAGCAGGTAAGCGTAGTACATTATAAACAAAATGGCCATCACGTTCTATTATTCTGGGACATTGTTGAACTGTACCTTTTGATTAGATAAGGGAGGTGGATTGTTGAATGCAGACTGTTCATTTAAGAGAGTACCCAGTTTGCTCTGTTAAGGCTGCTATTCTATCTGCATTTACATGGATGTAAGTTCCACTTAACCTGATTGGGCTTACTTAGTGCCTAAGCATATTACTGTACTGTAATGGAAGTAAATGATGTGGATTGTAGCTTGTGTATGAACTGAAGGGTAATATACACTGACAAAGCTGAAGAAATGCCTTTACATTACAGTTTTCATTAACAGACACATCTTATATAATACTGGGACTGCAAACATGATAATGGAAAGGATTCTTTGATCAAGTTACTTGATCTCTCTATAGACAGTAAATTAAAGTCTTTGCTGTGTTGAGTCATTTTAACAGAATGCTGTACATATCACGTCTTGCCTGCTATCCTAATTACTTCAAGTTAGCAGTTTTAAAATGAAGATGTTTGTTAAAACCATCTGTTTGTAGGAATGGGTTGACGTAAAGCTAAAGTGGGACCCCAAAGACTATGCTGGAATCACATCTATCCGTGTTCCATCTGATTCCATATGGATTCCAGACATTGTTTTGTATGACAAGTAAGTATTAAACGTTTTTCAATAGATATTATCATTTTAAAAACTTACAAGAGATCATATAATTTCAGAATTTTTAGGATTAAGAGCAAATTACTCCCAAATTATGCCCACTTAGCGGTTAAGGAATACCTACATTGATTGTCAAGAGTTAATATCCATAGGGAGAGGCAGGATATAAATAAATATTTGTTGTTGTTGTTGTTATTACTATCAACCAATTTTTCATTATTATTAATAATAATCAGGCTCTAAAAATATACTCATTTTAAAAACATTGTTTTACTAGAGAAAGTAAAAAGTGCATACATAACCTTAAAAGGTATCACAGTAGGCATCTGAAAATAAACTGAATTAAAAACTGTGTATGCTATTTGTGGAAAACAAGCTGCCACATATTTAGTAACTCTTCACCGAATGTTTGTTCAGTGCAGATGGTCGTTTTGAAGGGACATCCACAAAAACAGTTGTGAAACATGACGGTACTATTGCTTGGACTCCGCCAGCAAATTACAAAAGTTCCTGTACCATAGATGTTACTTATTTTCCGTTTGATCTCCAAAACTGCTCCATGAAATTTGGTTCCTGGACCTACGATGGCTCACAAGTTGATATAATTCTCGTGGACGAAGAAGTTGACAAAAGGGATTTCTTTGACAATGGCGAATGGGAAATAGTGGCTGCGACTGGCATCAGAGGGAACAGAACTGATGGATGCTGTTGGTATCCGTTTATTACGTACTCATTTATAATTAGACGGTTGCCTCTCTTTTATACGCTGTTCCTCATTATACCCTGCATTGGGTTATCCTTTTTAACAGTCCTCGTCTTCTATCTTCCATCTTATGAAGGTGAGAAGATCTCTCTGTGCACATCGGTGCTGGTATCTTTAACTGTCTTTCTTCTTGTCATTGAAGAAATCATACCCTCCTCTTCTAAAGTTATACCTTTGATCGGCGAGTACTTGGTATTTACAATGATTTTTGTGACCTTATCCATTGTAATAACTGTCTTTGCAATTAATGTTCACCATCGCTCTTCATCGACGCACAGCGCGATGGCGCCTTGGGTCCGCAAGATTTTTCTTCAGAAGCTTCCCAAACTGCTTTGTATGCGGAGCCACGTCGATAGATACTTTGCTCAGGAAGAGGAGACCAGCAGTACCAACGGGTCTGAGTCTTCTAGGAACACCTTGGAAGCAGCCTTAAACTCTATCCGCTATATCACAAGGCACATCACCAAGGAGAATGAAGTACGTGAGGTGTGTGTATTAGTCGTGGTGTATTCAGCTGTTGGGAGAGGAGGTCTGGAACAGGAGCATAGTAAAATCCATATCTGTTCCTTTTCAGAATGCTTTGGTTTTGCATGCCAAAATTGAGTCCTTGGCATCTCCAGGTATGACCAGAAAAACACTTGGAACTGGGCAACTGGCACCATTCGGTGTTAATGCTCTTGGGCTGGATGTACCAATAGTCTGACATGACATAAGGCATCTACCTGCGTTTATAAAACTACCATTTTCAGATACTTGGCTCTCTCATAGTAGTAGTGGTCTAACTTTATGTGAGATGTGTCACAGTTGGGAGAGCGCTGTGCCCCAAAATGATATGTTTACACCAACTGTACAAGGTGGGAACTACCAATATCTCTATAATTCCTGCTACGTTTCAGACATGCGGAGCACAGACTTACCGTATACACTCAACTATAAGTTGACCGCATGTATAAGTCGAGGGCAAG
The DNA here is from genome assembly GCF_019175285.1 of Sceloporus undulatus. NCBI lineage: Eukaryota > Metazoa > Chordata > Lepidosauria > Squamata > Phrynosomatidae > Sceloporus > Sceloporus undulatus. Next base: position 152,793,587 of record NC_056527.1, on the reverse strand, counting down.
TTTTGGGGTCAAAATGATGGATTTTGCTATGACCTGTGGATAAGTCAAGGATAATATTTAGGGGCATACAGCAAAGGATCTAAAAGATAAAGCAAAGCAAAACAATGTCAAAGAACTTACAAAAATCCAGCAGACATACCGGTAACTCTTTGTGCTTCCTCTTAAGGCTGGATGGATGAGAAAGTAGAGGGAGTCAGTGCTTCACATATTATACTCTTGCTTTTCACTAGGGAATGGTTCCTTCTTTTAAATAAAAATTAAGATATAGTACTTACATTGACCCATGGATAAGTCGACCCAGATTTTTTGGGTCCATTTTTGACCTAAATTTCTAGACTTATACATGAGTATATACAGTACTTAGGACATCCTTGAGAGTCTAAGGGGATCTTTACTTATTTACAGATAGTCCAAGCAGACAACTTCTAGGCCAAAGAAACTTGAGCACCTCTCCACAAGACCTTTTTTCTTTTTGTTTTTTAAAAATTGGTCCTTTTTTAAACACCGAGCACTTGAAGGGTGTTTTGCACACAGAGAACACTGTACCCCTTGCAGTAACAGTAGCCAAAAAGCACCAACCAGATTCAGTACCAAAGGCAATATCGAGAATAAGGTGCACACACAACCATTATAAGGATATGGATTTATTTGCCAAACATCTAAAACAGGACAAAATAGCAAATACATAGCTAAGGTAAACGCATGTTATACTGTATATACTCATGTATAAGTCTAGAAATTTCGGTCCAAAAAAATGACTCAGAAAACTGAGTTGACTTATCCATGGGTCAATATAAGTCCTGTATCTTAACTCTTATTTAAAAAGAGGAATCATCCCCTGGTGAAAGGCAAGAGTATAATCTATCCTGGAAGCAACAACCCTCTCTATTCTCATATCCATCCAGTGATAAGAGTGAGCACAAACATTGTGGCTGGAATTTTGTAGGTTCTTTGACATTGTTTTGGTTTGCTTCATCCTTTTGATCCTTTACTATATACCCCTAGGTTTTACCCTTGACTTATCCACGGGTCGTATCAAAATCTATAATTTTTGCCCCCAAACTTGCTCTCGGCTTATACATAAGGTCGACTTATGGTCAAGTATACACGGTAAGTTTATCTCATTAGGCAAAATCCAGGGCCATAGAAGCAGAAGTATGACCAGAGTATGGAAGTACAAGGCAAGCTAAGCCAAAGTGTGATGCAAGCCATGTTATTGCTGTATTTATTACAATGTAGAATAAACTGGGGTCTTGCGTCAGTGACATATTTTAGAATTTTGACATTTCTGCAGGGCTTACCATATTTTCTAACAATAACAAAACAGCTGTAAAGCAAACAGTTTCTGTCTCTTGGAAATATATGAGCAACAATAGCTGAAAGACTTTCCTCTCGAACATATCCACTAAAACTTTACATTTGTGTTACTTACTTTGGGGGTCTTGTCAGTTCTGTTTGTTAACACTTGTTCTTCTTTATAGAGATGTACATAATTCCGTTTGCTAGCTTTTTGCTTAGTCTGATGAATAGCTAAAAATCTGACCTTGTTTAAGAAAAGATTCTGACCTTTTCCCCCTGTTCTTTCTTTAGGTTGTTGAGGACTGGAAGTTTATAGCGCAGGTGCTTGACCGCGTGTTCTTATGGACATTCCTCCTGGTTTCGATTATTGGATCTTTGGCACTGTTTATTCCTGTGATTCATAAGTGGGCAAGCATAATAGTACCAGTCCATATTGGAAGCATTAATAAATAAATGTGTGGGCGGGAATGGAGTTAATCCTTTTAGGAATGTTATTTTTAAAGATGCATAGTAGTACCATTATCTGGCACCATTTTAGCATTGAATTATGAAATCTTTGAAGGGATAGACTTGGGGGGGTAAAGGATAGACCTGGGAGGGGAAATCTATGCCTATACTTCAGTATGAACATCTTAGGACTTGTACAAAACATTTTTCTAAGTGTTAGTTCATCACTTTCCTGTAAGTGTTTCAGATTTCACCAGTATACTATTGCTGCCTTGATCCAAAATCTACCTGCAAAACATATCTGGCCCAATATAGAGAGTAACCAGTTTCAAACTGTTTCATATATATTGCCTTAGTGACTTTTTACTAGGGTCCTATAAAACAGGAAAATTTAATTACTCTAAATAGTAGGTAAAGTGGAGAGAATAATGGCTTGCTTAATGCAACCAAGGGATCTTGTTGGTTTAAAAATGGGGACTGCCAAATTCTTAGGCCTTTCTTCTGAATCATGATGTGGCACCTCTGCTGTTGACCCATACGTTTCAGGTATTTCTAATTACATTTCAGTTAGATTCCTCTGGAATCTGTTCTTCTGTCTGTTGTGTGTTGCCATGTAGCAAAACAGTCGGCCCTCCATATCCACTGGTTTTTTTATCCATGGATTCAACCATCCACAGCTTGAAAATATTTTTAAAAAAATCTAAATTCCCCAAAACAAGCCTTGATTTTGCCATTTTGTATAAGAGACACCATTTTACTACACCATTGCATTTAATGGGACTTGAGCATCCGTGGATTTTGGTATCCACAAGGGGTCCTGGAACCAAACACTAGCGAATACCAAAGGTCTGCTGTACAACTCTGCCCTAAGGCAACACAATGTTCTGAGAAGCAAAATGAAATTGTATTGTGGCAGACTTCTAATAGGAAATATCCTGTACATATAGTATATGATTCTGGTTCAGAAAAAAATGAGCTTGTGATCTGTAAATTCCTGGACTCTAGTTCAACAAAAGGCTCTGATTTTCTTCATTACAGCAACATCTGTATGAGGCCTGGGAGAATTTGAAGATAGATGCTTTCATCTTCCATCAATAAAGGCCCTTAGTTATAGATTGAGAAATATTGAGCTAACACATTATATTTTCCCTCTCAAACCTTATTTTTTGGAATAGAGATAATGACAGATCATGTATAATTGGTATCTGACAGCAATTTCTGTGACTGTGAGACACTTTTATTACAGATGTTGGTACTGACTCTGATACATTGGTTCACACTTTAGTTTCCAGTGTGCATGAATGCTCTCTGCAGCTTATTTGGAGAAAAGCAACTGCTGTAATACAGGCCTTAAGTTAGCTTACTGACAAAAAGCAAATCCTGAACTGTCGAATGTCTCCAAACCTTTGACCACTATGGCAAAGTAATATATTATGTTAATCTTATTGAAATGCACTTTAAAGATATGGTACATATTCTTTCGTCAGGTATGGTAGTAATTAAAAATGCATGTTTGTAGTTGATAAAGGATAGCATTTGTGGTCATTGATGGTTTTTCTTGTGGGGAGATCAACATTTTTAAAATATCTGGGAAAATCCAGTTTTAACTTAAAGGTTTTTAAAAAACATTTTCAAGTTTACCGATGATGCCAGTGCACTTTAGGGGTTATTAATCATCTTTGTTATTCATAGTAATAAACCAAAACTTGAATTTGATATTTGTCTTTTATTTGTAAAATCTTTTGAAAAGTCTTATCTTTCTGCACACTTTATAGATGTATAATGCATTTTTAACAAAGCAGTGAGCCAACTGGATCAATTGAATATTTCTATTTTATTGTACTGGTTATCTTTCTACACATTTGGCACCTTTTCGTCTGTCAATAATAGTGAATTTACTTTTGCAGTATGAAATGCATTTTGTCCTTAGTGAGAGGGAGATTCTGTTTTCCTTCTTTATTTTGTTCACCATCTTAGAGATGGAAAACTCAGAGCTGCATCCAGCTTTTATATCTGACTGTATAATGCATTTATGTCATACTCGTTTTGTTTCTGTTTGCTAAGCTGTCCCTGATATTTCCAGACTTATTATTTGCCTCTTGACCGCTGCAATGCACCAAGTTGGAGAATAGTTCAGCAGAGTTTTGGAAGTATCCATCTCCCCATCACCAACTTTAACTTCCTTCTAATTCCTTCTCAAACTTACCTCCTCCTTGAAGCCTTTGGGAAAACTACATAGTCAACATTTCTAACTGGAAGTAAGCCCAAGTAGATAGAAATGAATGCATACTGAATTCCTGTTTATCCTCACTTTCTCCTCTACTACTACCTCTCATTTTGTCTACTCTGGGTTGCAGGTTTTCTGCAAGCTCTTAAGAGTTGGGCTTTGCTGTCACCCATAATGCAGTTATTCATACTCTTTGTATCAGTAGTCAAAATGATCTACATGAGAGCTGGTGAAAGTTAGATCTCATTTCTTTTAACTACTTTTAATTTCAGTGTCTGCAACTGCTAGCTATCCTAGTGATTTTTAATTCATCCTCATGCCGTGCCCCTCAGGGTTTGTTTAACCCAAGTGTTATTTGACATAGTTTTTGGTGGGGTTTTTTTGGGCTATGTGGCCATGTTCTAGAAGAGTTTATTCCTGACGTTTCGCCAGCATCTTCAGAGAAAAATGACGTCCACAAATGCTGGCGAAACGTCAGGAATAGACTCTTCTAGAACATGGCCACATAGCCCAAAAAACCCCACCAAAAAACTATGGATGCTGGCCATGAAAGCCTTCGACTTCACATGTTATTTGACAGTTTTTGTCACATTCAGGCTCAAGAAAATGCACAGACATTAACAACAACAAATTGGTTTATTTTCTGTATGAAGTATACTATAGTTAAGAATTCTGGATAAATAATACAGTAGTTGACAATTTTGAACAAACCTCTCCAAAACTGGTTGCATTGTTTTCTCATTTTTACTTAATCGTATTTCCCCCCCGAAAGGCAGAACGCTGCTGTCTACACTTGGGAGGAAAGTCTGGATGGACTCCACGTCTCTTACCTGCCCTGGAGAACCTGGCACCTGTTTTCCTCACAGCAGTTGTGTCTCTATGGATCCTGCCACTGCCTTTCTTTCATCAGATCCCATCACCACTGCTTCCAGAACCAAAACAGATGGCTGACTGGCAGGCAATGTCCATTTGCCGATGTCCAGGCCAGTTCCCCGCTCAGAATTATATTTACAGAAAGGTTTTTCTGGCAGCAATAGCCAAGGAGGGGAAAAAATATTTGTAACCATCGTTTCGGGAAGGGAACTGGCCCAGATATCGGTAAATGGTAGCACCTTCCAGGCAGTGATCTGTCTTGCATCTTCCTCCCCTCTATCCATGTTGGATCCCTTGTTTTACATACAGGAAACATTGACATTTCCTGGAAACCTTGGAGAAAAATGAGTTTTTAAATTCAATTTATTCAGAATTTGGTGCTGATAGGGCAATGCATCATGTGTCCTGTAGGCAAGCACTTAGTCTCCGGTGCTGAAATGTGTCACTCAATTGGCAAGATTTTGAACTTCTTAAAAAACAATATATTAGAATGCCTCTCCTTTAGCTGAATACTGCAAAACAGCACGTATTCCTAGAGGACTTAGGATACAAAAAAGTCCAGGCTTATTTGCAAATGATACTGATTTTAAGACTAAATGGGCAACTATTCTTAACAAGTGTTCCTTAGATTTAATGTTACTCTTGGCGGAAAGACTCAACACAGAATTAGATAATACTAAACTTAAGATTGAGAAATATGTCACTCCCCATATTTATTGAAATGCTGTAGTTAAAATGTATGTATACGTCTTCCATTTCATTGGGATCCTTCCTCACCTCTGATCCATAGGATTGGGCTGACAAGCAGATAACAGTGGCAAGATGGGATTTTTAAACCAAACCTGCAAATTCACCACCTGTTTTGTTTTGGTTTTTTTCAGTAACAAAATTACTAAATAAATAATTGGCGTGTTTGTTCCTTGTGTTCTTTCTATAGAGTGCAGTTGAATGTGATGGTCATGGACCATTGCTGGTCTGTGAGATGCTGGTTATTGATCCACGGTGAGTTTCCAGGGAAGTAAAACAGTTGTAGCCGTTGTGCACAAATATTGTGTTGGGCCCTGACACATTGGAGGAAAGGCAACCAGTTCCCCACAAGAGATTACTTAAGAAGCACTGCTTTGCAGCATTCCTGTATTAGCAAAACTTGGTGAGAAATACTCCAAGGAAGTCAATAATCCAGCATATCAAAAGACCTACTTTTCTACAGGCCGTAGTAGTGACTTGGGGGAGAATACCTTGTGATTCCACATATTCTGGTTGACGTTGTTAAAACTGCCCTGAAATGTGGAAATGATCAAACTTTGCCTTGTACGCTAGCAAGTGCAAACCCATCTGCATCATCTGCTACCATATACCAGCTTCTGGAAACTTAACTCTGTCTGCTACAGTTCAGGTCTATGGTGGCTGGAAAGCCTTTCAAGTGTCTACTTGACCAACTCCTACCTACCTTAATAACTCTTTTGTATATTTTTCTAAACTATGGACAGTGTAGTGACATATAACAAGATCCTAATATTATGATATTGGAATTGCTGGCACAGCTTTGTTTTGCTGTAATACGACAACATCTGTGTTTGGGTTGGCACGATAGACGAAAATGTAAATTTGTACTAGTCTGAGGCTTAGTAACAGCCACTCATTACAAATCTTTTAAACACACCAACTATTATACTTAGTTCTAGAAAGTAAGTGAAAAAACTCTTGCAGTCTTCCTAAAAAGGTTAACTTCTTCAGTCGTGTACAATATACTTTGGAATAATGTGTGTAACACTGTCAGCTGGGTTCACGTTCATGTACCTAGCCTATTCAGTCCTCAGGTACCCTTATTTCATTATACAAAGACACAGAAATAAGTACTTTAACATAAAGAGAGAACGTACACAGTGTTTGAACAGCAAACGACAAATTGCATTTTACAGGGTATCACTGTTTACACTTCGTCGCCAATCATCAACGGTTGCAAAAATAATCCTGCTGTCCCCAGAATGCACACCAGAATAAATACCCAAAGGAAAATACGGTCAATTACCATGGCCACGTATTTCCAGTCATCTTGAGTCTGGAAAACAAAAGTAGACATTTATATCAGTTCAGGTGTAACTGGATTTTATAAGCCTGCCATAGAGGAAAGAAAAACTTTAAGCAATTCATATTGCCTATAGCATAACACAGTTTGTCAGTTGTGTGATGGCTTTTGCTGAAGGGACAGATTGTTCAGTATGTGAAAAGTGTTTCTTGTTATACTTGGATAAATAATCCATATATCAGGTTTACTGAGAATTTGTGCAGTTGCAACAGACTGAATGTAATCCACATTTTGTACACCTAAAAACAGTGTTAACAGCTATGCTTAGTAGCGTACTGTCTAAGGATGAAGTTAAACTTTCCCACTAACTGCTCTTATGATTCCAGAAACCTATAAGCGGCAGTCTCTGTTCCCTGGTACTCAAAGCAGCACATTAATAAGCCAGCAATTTAAATTGTTCAGAAAATACTAACTTATACCCATCAAAACCAATGGGGCTGCAATTAAATGGCTGATAGGTTTCACAGGGACAGTCCTAAGTGAGTCTAAATCTGGATCTGTACCTTTGAAGGCAAAAACAGGCTAATCACAGCTAAATATTTCTTTAATGAGATGGGAATTGAGTGGCTCCCCAGATTGTGATGGACTAGAACTCCCAGCATTGTCACTATTGGCAATACTGGCTGGAGCTGCTAGAATTGATATCTGAAGGGATGCATGAATCTCAGGCCTGTGCTATAGTTTCTGGTACTGACCTTCTATAATTGTGTGCCTTCAAGCCACTTCTGACATGGCAATCCTAAGATGCCCATAACTCATAAATCATGTCCGTACCTCTTTTGCTTCGTTCTGCAACTTCATGTTTTCCGCAATGTACTTGACGCTCTCGATCGCATCTCTCATTTCTGGCGATATCACCGAAGTGGAAAGCAGAGCATCCATTGATTCTGAACTGGAGCTCTGGGTCAGGTTGCTGTTCAACTTGACATATTTAATATGTTGATGCTGGCAACAGTCGCATGTCAAATCTTGACACAGGACGCCATCTTTACCGCAACTGGATTCAGAGGCACTGAGGCAGTTCAAGTGGGAGAGCTCGGTATTGTAAGGCGACTTGGGCTTCTGACTCTCCTCCTCCTCTTCTTCATCATCGCTAGTAGGCCTGGTCATAAACATGACCCTAGGGAGAAAGTTTAGGAAAACAGCTTTGACCCACTGGGGCATGGTGTGCGTCCTGGGAGTCCTGTAGTGCACATTAAGCACGAAGACAGTGATGACAATGGAAAGAGTGACAAAGATCATGGTAAAGAGGAGATATTCCCCAATCAATGGGATCACCAAGGAAGTCGAAGGAATGGTCTCGGTGATCACCAGGAGGAAAACGGTTAAGGATAAAAGGACCGAGATGCATAGCGTCACTTTCTCGCCACAATCTGAAGGTAGGTAAAACACCAGCACAGTTAAAAAAGAGATCAGGAGGCAGGGGATAATCATATTGATAGTATAAAACAAGGGCAGCCGCCTGATATAAAGGGAATAGGTGATATCGGGATAGACTGCTTCGCAGCAGTTGTACTTGATGTCGTGTTTATAGCCAGGGGCTTTAATGATGGCCCATTCGCCACTTTCCCAGTAGTCCTTGAGGTTCATCGTGGACCCAACTAGGACTAAGTCGATCTCCGCTTTGTCATAGGACCAGGATCCAAACTTCATGGTGCAGTTCTGGTAATCAAACGGGAAGTAGGTCACATCGATTTTGCATGAACTTTTAAATATAGCGGGTGGCATCCAGGTGACATTTCCGGTATAATTCAGCAAGGCCTTGGTTTTGTCGTCCACCTGGAAATCCCCGACAGCACTGTCGAAACAACAACAACACCCCAAAGTTCATCACGCTGTTTCAAATAATTCTGGTAAACTCACAAGAGATCTAAAGGTAAGTGTGTAGAAGTCTATTTTACAGGTCTGTTGCAATGGTTACTGAGAATCCTATATAGACACTTAGGGAAAGCCCCTCAAAATCAGAACATGGGCTGGAATCCTAGATTGCATTGGTGGAGCAGAGTTATACTCCCTCTTTGTACTCTATGTACTGATTTTCTGCTGAGGCACCTCCTCATGGCCCCTTTTTTACTTATTTATTTTATGTGCTGCCTTTCTCCGAGAGTGGGACCCAAGGCAGATTGGCTAAAAACGTAATAAAAATTTAAAACTAATGAACATCATCTCAGTAAAACAATATGAAATTACATTAAACATGACAAAGGGTCACAAACATAAAGAGAACACAGAACTCATATAAAAGCTGCCTTGGGGTTGTCCGAATGGGTCAGATGGCTTGGGTTCCCTCCAGCCTCACATCATCTAGGGCAGACAACATAGGTTGAAACCCCTTTGGCCGAAATAGAGTATCTGGTTTGATCCTTGGGTAAAGAGCTCTTACTCCAGTGTTAAATAGCCCTGGTTTTCTGCAGAGTTTCTGAGATATTCTGCTGCAAAACCAGGCTGTCCAGACAGTACCCCTGCACTCCTTACCTTTCCAGTACATGATGCATTTGAGAAGCCCTCCAGTTGCCCCATCTGATGCAGAAAGGTGGTGCCTGGCCACATGGATGCAGCAAAGTACCCCATTTCCACATTGGAGGGGACAACTGAGGACTTCTCAGATGGATCGTCCGCTAGAAAGGTAAGGAGTGGTGTGCTGGTCGTGGCTTGCTGCAGGGATGGATGGGTGAACACCCATCCATCCCCACACCAATGCAGGGACTAATGGGTGAGCACCAGGTGGGCCAGGATAGCATAGGCTCATCCCATGTAAATGCCCAGGCCCCTTGACAATTACATATTACATATTAAAAGCCTGCTTGAACAAAAAAACATCTTTACCTGTCTGTGAAAGGAAAGTAGGGAGAGGGCCAGCCTAACCTCCTGTGGAAGGGAGTTCCAGAGGATAGGAGCAGCCACCAAAAAGGCTCTCTCTCATGTCCTCACCAAGCGAGCCCATGATGGTGATAGCACTAAGAGAAAACCTTCCCCTGTAGATCACAGGACGTTTGCAAGTTTGTATGGGGAGATAGGGTCTTTTAGTGGCCAGGTAGGATGGTAAGGTGGCCAAGCAATGGCTTTGTATCAACACTCAGCTGCAGGATTTTGGTGTCAAAGATCTTCCAATAGCTGGAGGTACTTGAACATTTGGTTTATTCTGCATATGGTTATCAAAATTCACTTTTCCTGGTACATTGACCTTGTTTTGTTTTCTTTTGAAAAGGGAGGCACTGAAAACCAGCCAACACTAATGTGCAGGTGTGCACAATCACAAACATTCTTCCTAGGGATGTCCATCAGCAAAAAAGGCTCAGGCCTCCTTTGAAAAGCCAGAAGCACGCCTGTTTCTTCCTACATCTGGTTACTGATACATGAGTTCCTAACTGGCCGCCCCTTCACTGTCCACTCAATGGCCATGGTGTGCATGTATGGGTGTCCCAGGAGCAGATCAGTAAGCAACAAGTGTTTGGTGGCAGAGGATTGTCACTGCGGACAGAGGTACTCTATATCTTCCTCCCCGACGACCATTGAAAAATCATACTTGGGTTAATTTGACATTATGTCTGCATATTGCACCAATATGGGCTGTCCTTGCTCATAACTCTTGAAAATTAGAACATGGGAGGGCCAGATGGGATTAGAAGGTCAGCAAGGACATCTCTCTGCACCATAGTCCTTTGCAGATTTGCCAGATGCAACCGTGTTCCCAGGCTATAAATAAAAACATTTATCTGGACAGAGGATGCTGAGAGACTGGAGCTGGGTGAATGGCATTTCCCAGCAACTGTAGTTCTGTTAACCCCTCTCCTTGAATTTATCTTTCCCAACACAATTGTGTGTGTGTGTTTATTTTGTGTGTACTTGAGAACTGCCACCTGTATCAGCTGCATGAAGCAAAATGTTTCCTGCTGCTATGCTCCCCCCGCCCGCAAAAAAGGACTCTTGTTTCCAAAACAACAATGGCAAATGCATGCATTATCTGCCAAATTAAGCTGATTTACACTTGTAATTTTAGCCTTTTTGCCGATGGATATCCCTAGGAATATGTTTGTGATTGCGCACGCCTGCAAATTAATGTTGGCAGGTTTTCAGTGCCTCCGTTTGCAAAAGAAAACAAAACAAGGTCCATATGCCGGAAAAAGAGAATTTTGATAATCCTATACAGAAAAAAAAAATCAAATGCTCAAGCACTTCTAGCTATTGGAAGATCTTTGGTAATACTTATACAGCATACAAAATTAGCCTGCCATAAGCTAACCAATTATGAGTAAAATGGATGTGTCAAATAGATGCCAATTGATTTAGGATATGTGCAAAATAATAATTTGGCGCCACTGCACACACCACTGCAGACCCTCATAACTAAATCTGGAATCAGTCCAGATAGTAAGGGTTGGAGTAGTAATTCTTAAAACAATTAATTCTGGTGTCCTGCAAGAAGTAGACAAAGGCTTTTGATAACCTGAAATACTGGCTCACAGTGTTTGCTTGTCATCTCTGCAAGATTCATGGCTAGGGTCTGTTTTGGCTTCCTTCCATCCAGCCATTGCTTTCCTTTTTTACTCCAAGTATAATCTGGCTCTTTCAGGCAAGACTTACAAATGCCAAAATGCAACCTTTGGGGGGTGATGGAGGTGTGCATTGGGACCAAACCAGATGCAGCTTCAGCTCCATATATGAGATTCATATGCATGGCTTTTCAATTTTAACTAGCTGATAGGAGAAGGACTGAGACCATGGAGAGAAATTTACTTACTAACCTCTTACTAACCTTTTTTACATTGCACAGTTACAGCAATATGAGATCACTTTAACTGACTGGAATGTACAGTTTGGTAGGCACTAAAACAGTCTGGGAGAAATGTCTGCAAACTACGAATCCTGGGATTCTGCAGGATGCAACTATAGCAGTTAAAGTGCTGTCAAAGTGCAATGATAATTTTGTGTGATCTTCACAAAAATCATGCCTCTGCCAACAGCTATTAGCCCTAGGAAGGAAGCTTCCTTTGGCACTAATCTCAAAACATATAACTGGAAGGATGGGTTTTGCACTGGCACCATAACAAAGCTAAAGGGTTAGCCCCTCTCATTGAATGCCCTGTAGTGGTTATTTGCATTTTTGTGTGTGCAATGTGCCTTCAGGTTTGCTCGATTAAATGGCAACACTAAGGTGAATCTATCATGGCCTTTTCTTGGCAAGATTTTTTTGGAGGGGATTTACTAGAGCATTCCTCCAAGGCTGAGAGAGAGTGATTTGCCCAGTGTGTTTCGATGGCTGAGTGACATTTTGAACCCTGGTCTCCCAGATGCCTATCCAAGGGTGCATCTACACTGTAGAAATGGTTCAGTTTGATGTCACTTTAACTGTATGGTTCAATCCTATAGAATCTTGGGATTGGTGGTCTTGTTAGGCTGCAGCACTCTTGGGCAGAGAAGGCTAAGGATCTTGCAAAACTACAAATCCCAGGATTCCATAGCATGAGCTACAACACATAAAGTAGTGCCAAACTGCATTATTTCTACAGTGTAGATGCATCCCCAACACTCAGACTGCTACACCGTGCTGGCTCTCTAAAACTGGGTAAAATATGTACTGTAGATGTGATTAAGATCACATCTAACTTGGCTCTCTTAAAAGTTTGGGAAGCACTGCTCGAGGGAGATGGTGGTTGTGAGAGGAGGCATAACCTCTTCCATGACTTCTCCAAGATCTTATGCATGATGGGAATTGTAGTCCAAGGTCCAACACATCTGCAGGACAGAATAGAGACAGGACATTGGGCAAGACAGACCAAAGTTCTAACTCAAAGTTCTCAGTTGGTAAATGGATTTTTATGGTAGATGGAAAAAGATGCATCCTCCTCCTACACCATGCACACTTTAACTAAAACCCAATACAGATCTTGCAATCTTACTTGTTATATAATACAATATCTGGTTTCCAGATCTTTTGTGATGGCACGCGGATGAACTGGACACCTCCGTACTTGTCTGGATTCCACTTCAGCTTGTAATCATTCCAAATCTAACCAAAGAAAGAAGGAGACAAAACCAAGCAGCGTTTAAATCAAACTTTTCCAAGATGGGTCCCTTTTCTTGCTACAGAATTATAGCACTATGAGCCCACTTTATCGGCTATAGCTACCTCCTGTGGAATCCTGGGATCTGTAGTTTGCAGAGGCATTATTGCTCTGTGGCTGAGAAGTCTAAATACCTGTCCCTAAACTAGAAACTCCAAGATCCCATAGGATGCAGCCATGGCAGCCAAGGTGGAATCATCATGCAATAATTGTATAGTATGACAGGACCCTTGGTGCTACACATCTGGAAACTAATCTTTTCAAGCCCACAATCAGGAGCCAGCATGGTATAGTGGTTTGAACACTGGACTATGACTCTGCAGATATGGGTTGAAATCCTGGCTCAGCCATGAGAACACACTGGGTGAACTTGGGCAAGTCACACTCTCTCAGCCTCAAAGGAGGGCAATGGCAAACCCCCTCTGAAGAAACATGCCAAGAAACCCCCATGATAAATTCAACTTGAAGGCACACAACAACAGCAGCTTCTTTATCAGGCGTAAGTGATTCTAACACTATCATTTTCCTTCTTCTGCAACATTTTTTCTCCATCTTTTCCTTATGAACCAAATAGAGGGCTTCAAAAGCTATTGCGATTAATTTTGGCACTTTGTGTTTTGGCCTAGTAAACGTAATATCCACACAATGTGCACTTTTGGACCTGAGATATTCGTTTTACGATGAACTTTGCAGTCTTTGTACTGTCATGCAGACAAGACAGACAACCACTAGGTGTCAGAAGGGTATTAAAAATAGGATATGATTCTATTTCTTACAGCTTTATTAACTCTGTTGTTGTTATTTGTTACTCTTTTTTTCTAGCCCCTTGCTTCATATCTGCCCCACTCCCATTTATACATATAAAAATACACATGGATGCACATATATTTTGTACAACCCTCCAACATTTCACAGATGAAAGCCAAAACTGGTTCAAATGTATGTTGGAAATGTCAGTCGGCAGTTGGTTCATGATTTCATGTTTGGTGGCAGCGCTGTCCTAAGCTTAGATTATACTGGAGACAGACACATTGAAATATTGTCATTTAAAGCGGATGGAAGGTATAAGAAAGAATTAAAGCTTTGACTAGGAATTTTGAAATAACCTAAATGGAAAAATACAAATGTTGGGCTAATCTCTGTGAGAATACTGGAAACAAAGAAATATTTTAGGAAATAAGTGTATGAGAAATAAATGTATTTAGGGTGCATGTTGTTTTGGGTGGATGGGGGAAGTCACAGTACTGGAGTATCTTCATTTTGGGATTATACGTATATAATTGCCATATTGTACTTACGTGTCTCAGCCATAAATTGGTTTCCATAATTTGGTTCACTTCATCCTGGGGGCAAGAAACATAACTATGTTTGATACTGTTTTACTATACAGTGGATAGGGAAGAGAAGAAGATAAAAGCCCTCCTACCCAGGAAAACAACCAGGAAAAATGGGTCCTTTTGCTCTCAGATCTGTGGCCTAGGGCTGCTGCCACATTGCAGAATTAACGCAGTTCAATACCGCCCAAATATTAGAAACTTTGGTTTCAAGAATCAAAGCCAACCCTACCATTAAGTAGAGAGAGGCAGATGCTTCAGCAGACGCTTTGAGGTGCCTTGGAATGAACATGACATGTTTTGCTATTTGATTTGTTATCATTGCAATTTTGCTGCAAATGCCCGCCATGTCAACATAACTGGAGTGGCATTGGATGCTATGCCCCTCGACGTGCTTCAGGCAGCAAAACTCCTTGGGTTTCTCCTGTTGGGAATGATGTAGCAGCGATCCAATTCAAATTGATATTTCAGGAACCGAACAATAACAAGGTGGCCTCGGATCTACTCACCACCTTGACCAGTTGTGAGAGGGAGACCTCGAACCAGATCATGACTGGGTCGGATACATTCGCCACGGGCCGGATGATGTTGTTGTAATTGGCAAACAATTCATTATAGAGCCGGTGCTCAGCTTCAGAACAGTTGCAAACTTTAAAACAAAAGAAAAGCAAGGTGAGAATTCAAAGATATAGCCATGTTAGTCTGCAGAATCAGTCTGTAGAGAGTTCTTGTAGCCCCATTGAGACTAAGTAAGAGAAAGAAGTTGGCAGCATGAGCTTTCATAGACTTCAGTCTACTTCCTCAGATGTATTTATGTAATGTAATGTAAAGCCCAAATGTATGTAAAGAGCTCGAGTAGCACCTTTGAGACTAACTTAAAGAAATAAGGTGGCAGCAGGAGCTTTCCTAGACTTCAGTCTACTTCCTCAGATAACATTTCGTATACTGTATTCTGTAGTATATTGTAGTATACTGTGGTATATTTACATATAGCTGTGTTAGTCTGGAGAAGTAGTCTGTAGAGAGATTTTGTAGCCCCTTGGAGACTGAGAGAAAGAAGTTGGCAGCATGAGCTTTCATAGACCAAAGTCTACTTCCTCAGATGCATTTATGTAATGTAATATAATGTCCAAATGTGTATAAAGAGCTCTAGTAGCACCTTTGAGACTAACTGAGAGAAATAATTTGGCAGCAGGAGCTTTCATAGACTTCAGTCTACTTTGCATCTGAGAAAGTAGACTGAAGTCTGCAAAACTTCTTTATTTCTGCAAGATGAGAAGATATAGATGAACCTTATCCTGAATTCCAAAATCCAAAATGCTCCAAAATCCAAAAACTTTGTTTCATGGATGGCTGAAAAAGTGGCACCTTTGCTTTCCCAAATGTTGATTAGAGTTTGGGGAAGCTTCATGTCCACAACAATTCCAGTTATCATGGATAATTCAATAACTAGCTATTATGCTTCTGCAGCAGCTGCCTTTGCTCATTGAATTTCTCTGCCCTTCTCTTCTACAGGAGGCAGGCACCAAATTAAAACCAGAGAAAGTAGTTTGGGCCTCATTATTCCATTGGAGAGAGAAAGAGAGGCAGCCAATTTAATTTTTGCTAATGCCCATGTGGCAATGGATGCGACGACGCACCCGATGTGGTGTGGGTTTCAATGATACAATTATATAATTAACATAAGCCAGCAATAAAGCTGTGTGAATCAGGAAGAATGGGGCTGCGTAGTGCGGGTGAGCATTCCCTTTTGTCCTTACTAAATTTAATAATGGAGAATGTAGCAAAAAAACTAGAGTATTTTAAAAAATGAGCCATTGCTACGAAAACACAGAAAGCCAGCAAAAACAACCTCCTTGCATTGCATCGCATTGCAATACACTGCACTAGATAAATTGCCTAAATGTGTCTTTTACAGTGTGTGGTAACCCACAAGCACCGTTTGGAAGTTACTTTTTGGACTACAGTTCCCAGAATCCCCTACCAGTCAAATCAGGAACCATGCTTGTTGGACAGCATGGAAACTACAGTCCAATAACAACAACCACAAATCATAAACAACCCTTAATTTTTCCAAGCTGTATCCTAGACTTTTCAGACCCATTTCATTTAGTCTATGAATATGTTAAACATCTGCATGACATTTCCTCATCTCCGGATTACAAGCTTGTTGTTGACTTTATTTTTTTTAAGTTATTAAAATATGTCAAGAGATAGCGTATCACATTAAAAATAATTATATTGACTGAAGACACTTCATCCATTATGATTAGCTGTGCTAATTTTCATAAACAAAGATCAAATGGGTGATTATTGATTCAAGAAAGCTCTAATATCAAAATTCATCCTAGATACAGTTACTCTCAGCCAGAAAACAATGTTAATTACTCCCCTTCTGCAAAAATAAATGAATACACTGGGGCCACTATTTCCCCCATAATGGCTCCACCGCTAATACTTCTGATTTTCTGTCACTAAAACTATAAACTCTTTCTGAGAAGTATAGATACATGCTGAGATACACAGAAATATGCACACATATATATGCACAGAGAAAGGTTTAATAAGGTAATAATTAGTTGGCTCTGCAAGGTTATATAAATGGAAGAAAAAATATGCCTAAGTCAGTAGTAAATGATCAGTTTAACCAAGAAAGAAAGAAAGTGGTAAGTAGGGCACTCCAAATGTAGCTATAAGTGGACATAATCTACAGAAACCTGGGAGTTGTAGTTTTGTGAAGTGCCAGCACTCTTTGGCAAAGAAGGCTAAAGACTTTGCAAACCTCCTCTGAACAAATCTTGCCAAGAAAACCCTAGGATAGGTTTGTCTTAGGATCACTATCATTCGGAAATGACTGGAAGGTACACAACAATAACAAGAAGTTAGGACAGATAATAGGATTTATCCCTCTGTGTTTCCGGTGAGTCACCTCTCCAAGTGACATGTGTAGCTTTCTTGCACATCTGTGCAAATTTAAGCGTGCCAGAAACCTGTGGATTAATCTTGGTGCAGGTCACTTTCAGAGCAGGTTGCTTGCGTTTCTAGGAACTTATCGCTTTCAGAACCTTAAATATTTTTCTGTTCCTACATCTAACATTTGAGCTCCAGTTTTCACTCTTCTCAAAAACCTGTAGCAGTTTCCTTTCAGCCTCTTGCTATTCTGAGTCATATAATATGAAGGGACACACACACAGAGTTTGATCAGATAAAGTTTCTCTACTTATATAGCTCAATATATTCCTATCTGAAAGAGCAGAAGAAAACAAACATGACCCAAACTGGAATGATCAAAAAAATATATATCATGAATTCTATCTTCAGATGCGTTTCACAAATGCTGGCATTTAACCTTCAAAAATTCAAGGTTTTAAAATATTGCATAAATTCACTTGGAAAAGAAATGGAAGTCATTTTCTTCTTGTTGGCCAAAATAAGGGAAATAGTGTGTAAATTTATATATCAATATTTTAATCATTCGATGACGGCTTTTTTTTTAAAAAAATGAGGAGAAAGCATACTACTTTCCTGGAGTATTAAAATTCTGTCTTGCAGACCTTTACATTTATAGTTCTGGTCTAACCCTTATTGTTGGCTTACTCTCTTTGTGAGTTTACCTCCACCCCCTCATCTATATTACCTTTTCCGTTTCCATCATAAACACCCTGGAGATGCAATTCCAGGTTTAGCAGCGATGAGGTGTACTTACTCCAGCAATGCCTCCGGCCTTTGCCCACACTGCAACATTCAAACATTTAAACATGCACAAATGTTTCCTCACCCGTTTGTGTGAGAAATTACAAGAACCGCTTAGCAAGAGCAGTCTAAATCAGCCGGTTGCTTTAGGAAGGAGAATTTTTCGCGAAAAGGAAAAGAAAAAGCACAACTCCCAAATCAATATGAATCCGAACAGCAGGCAACTAAATCCCTAACCTGAACCAACTTCAAAAAGGAAGATTAGCAAGGAATATTTCCTACCTCGCTTCATAACCTTGCTTTCTTTCCCCTGTGCTCTCCCCAAGCCAGAAGCCACTCACCTTGAAGGAAGAAGACAAATGCAAATACCAGAAGCGGTTTCTCCATCCTTTCCATGATGCTATGAATTTAGCACTCATCCACAGACCGAGGCGAATGAAAGAAATCAGCTGGCAGCGTTGCACAGACTTCTGAAACAGCCTCGGTTTTCTGATGGATGCAGTGTTGACAGCTGAGAGAGTCTGCACCAGGCTTCTACTCTCAGAATCACTACTTTCCTTCCTTCCTTCTGTCCGTCCTTCCTTCTTTTTCTTTCCTTTTTCCTCCCCTTCTCCAGTGACAGCCCTGCCTTTTTTCTGACTGATGAAAATGGTCAGCCAAAGAGGTGTGTGCACTAGCTTCTGCAAGCACAGACGGCTCCTTGGTAATATAGTAAGAGGGGAAAGAAGGAAGAAAAGAAATAAGAAAAGGCCGCCTGCCGATGCGTAAGGGAAGCCAGGGATAATCTGATACAGTTCAGAGTATTTTGCTTTTGCACCCGTAGACAGGATCGGAACCCTTCCGCTCAACTTGGTGCCAAAATCTTGCTCCAATTGTCTTGGCTTAATGAAAACGGAGTCATTAAACTGTACACCAAGGAACAGATCATTGACATGAGAAAGGTACTCAGGTGTGCAGGGGAGTAAAAATGAGGAAAATCTTTTTTTGGAGCAGACTTGTCAATTGGACACTGTTAATGAATTGGCTGAAACAGGTCTTAGGTGTCTATGGGTTTTCTTTTTTATGGGCAAGAACAGAAGTTGAGAAGGGCGAAGGAGAGGAAGCTGGGCTTTGGGTCAGTGCTTAGAACATGGGCCAGTTGCCTTCGGCTTTTCAGACCCGGAAAGCATGGATCGATGGCAATTTTCTCACCGTCTGCCTAATTTTGATTTCCAAATGGCTCCTCCTTTCCCAAAGGCCATTAAAACCAATTGACTTGGAAAGAGGAGGAGGAGGAGGAAGAGGAAAGGGGAAAAAATGAAATGTCATAATTGCAACTTCTCTTGGTGAAGATTGCATGTACTTTTTGCTTTTTTCAAAATGATCTGTTGTTATTTTAATGGGTTTTATGGAAGCCGCTCTAAAAGCCTTCACAGCTGAAGAAGAAGGCAGGGAGGGGGAAGGCTTAAAACAAATGAAAAACTCAGGACTCAGTCTTCTTCTTCTGGTTTCCAAAGAAGAGGAGGATTCCTCCATGTTAAGCTACTTAGACAAGAGAGATCTTTACATATTTTTTCCTGTTACAAAATGTTCTTATTTTTATTTTTGCAGGTTCAGCTGGTACTACCAGAGATGAGGATGCAGAAAATTGTAGGATTATCTTCATTTCTATAATGAGATTTATTATAAAGCTCTTTCCCTAAAAGTAGTTGAGGTGTCTGTGCAATGGGATTGCAAATGGAGGGGGCAAGTTGAAGCCTTGCATCCCATGTTGCTGCCAAAATCACTTCTCATCATGGTGCAAATTTGTTTTCTTTTCTTTTCCCCTTTGGCTAAGAGGAGCTCCCAGCCGAAAAGATCTGGATCGGTGCCACGATGCTGGGAGAATAATTATGCGCCCTCCTCTTTCGTACCATGGCCTTGATTCAAATCCCCAAACCCCACATCTACTTTTAGGAAAAGAAAAGATTTCCTTATGTAGTCATGCGTTCGGTTTGGTTCCACAAGAGAAGAGGAGGGTTGAATTTTGATCTGGATGAAGCTTGGGGGGGACTTCAATCTTGGTGGGAAAGGGCCTGGTTTGTTCTCTGGGGAAGACAGAATATCGTTCCAATTCTTTGCTTGTTTTGCTGGTGTAAATAAAGCAAATATGGCATAAACAGGAGGGTTTCCCACACAATCGACCTGCATCTCTGAGAGTTCGGAGCAGGAGCTTTTGTATTACCAACTTGTCTTTGGAGTTTATCACACAGAGGGCAAATTAGTAAAATCTAGTGCGGAAACAGGATTTTAAAATCCAGGTTTTCTTTGTCAGATGCGTTGGCGTCAAAGAAAAATAATGCGAAAATAATCAAAATGGAAAGCTGCTTTGTTCTTTCGGGATTTAGCGAAAGTAAAAAGGAACTGGTTTTGACGACTTTGCGTTCAGGTTATTTTTGCGTTATTTCTCTTTCACGCAAACGTCGTCTGAAAAACATCCCACAAATGCGGGTTGTTTTCAGTTTAAATTTAGTTTCTGCACAGGATTCATCCCATGTTATAAATCCTTTCACTGGTTGCCTTTTGCTTCCCTCCTAAAAGCACAAATCAGCCTGGGAGGCTTAGATAATAAATCCAACATGAAGCTTTTTACCAAAACAAATGTCAGAGCAATAGCATATGGCATAAAATAAACAGCACTCCCCATCCTGAAAGTGTTTAAGTAAAATACTATTTTAATAGACAGTCTTTTGAGCCTCTGCATCAAGGTCATTGTGTTATACCCATATTTCCTCCCATTTCTAGAAAAGACCAAAATAAAGCATTTTAATGGAGCCATTGTTCAGACCTTAATCCCACCTTTGACTCCATTTTATTACATGGAATCCACTTTTCCTTTTAAATCAATAAATCTGTCTAGCATTCTGCTTCTTTTTAACTTTCCATTGTCTCTTCGTGTCTCCTTGTTCCCTCCTCATATTGATGCTTTACACCAGGGTCAGCTTTCATGGAGCTGGAGACGTCCATATATGTTAGACTACAGTTCCCATACTATGCCTAGGATGATGGCAATTGTTGTAGTGCAATACGTTTGGTGGAGCTATCCAGTTGAAAAGGTTGGCCTAGGACTAGACGTAACTTTGAATTCATGGATAAGAAGGATTTGAAAACCCTGACAGCTACTAGTTTCCATGTCACCGGGGCAGTGAATCCACACCAGGTTTCAGGCTTAACTTTAAAATAGCCATGCACGTTTTTTGTTGTTGTATGCCTTCCAATCACTTCTGACTCAGGGCAACTCTAAAATACACATAGTCCTGGTCTCCATAGTCCAATACCCAAACCACTATGCCACACTGTCTCTCAACTATCCAAGGTACTAACCCTTTTTGGAAAAAAGTGTTCAACATCTTGCACTGTACTTAACTAAAGCCTGATGTACATTACTTATATGGAAGCCAGCAGCTGACACTGGCACCTATTTACAGTCCTTATAATAAGCCTCTGGCCTGATTCACCATAAACAGAAAGCAGCAAAGTGCCCAGAGGAGAGCAACCAAAATGGCGAAAAGTCTGGAAACCACCAAGCCCTTTGAAGATCAGCTTAGGGAGCTGGTTATGTTTAGCCTGGAGAAGAGGTGGTTAAGAGGTGATATGATAGCCCTGTTTAAATATTGTAAGGGGTGTCATATTGAGGATGAAGCAAGCTTGTTTTCTGCTGCTCCAGAGAACAGGACACAATGGAGCAATGGATGCAAGCTCCAGGAAAAGAGACTCCACGTAAACATTAGGAAGAACTTCCTGATGGTAAGAGCTATTTGAGAGTGGAAAATGTGGCCTCGGAGAGTGGTGGAGTCTCCTTCTTTGGAGGTTTTTAAACAGAAGCAGCTGGATGGCCATCTGTCAGGAGTGCTTTGATGGTGTCTTCCTGCGTGGCAGAATGCAGTTGGATTGCATGACCCTTGGGGTCTCTTCCAACTTTGTGATGCTATGATCTGTCAGCCCTAGTAGCCAACATAGATGGAGTTGAAATCCTGGGCCTGATGGGAATTGAAGCCAACATCCATATGGAAATCTGTGTGTTCCCCGCTCCTGCCTTAGAAGAAAGGCAGCAGAATATGGTTCAGGGTGTGGAATGTGGTCCAAATATTGTTTGGATAGGCCCATCCACCCTACCCAGCATTACTAGTATCGAGTGATGGGAGTTGCAGCCCCAACACCATCTGAAAGGCTGTATCTAACTGTTCCCCATTCCTGCCTTTAAAGAAAAGTCAAAATATAGATGAGGCGAGCAATTTGTGACTCTCCAGATATTGATGGTCTGAAACTCCCATCAGCCTCATTCTGCCTATCTAATGATAAATGAGGATGGAAGTTGCAGTCCAGTAGAACAACAGCCAGGGGATTAAAGATGGCCAGTCCCTGAACAAAACCATGCTTTAGCGTTAAGTTTACAACTTTCTGTGCAACCTGGGTTTGTGACTCTCCCATCCTTTTTCATCCACTGGTACAGCTATGAAGAAAAGTTTGGAAACAGGCTTCCATTTTAAATTAGCCACAGTTTGGCCTTAAATTCCAAACACTAAACTGTTGTTCATCTTATCTGTGGCTTGTTGAAACAACCCAGCTTCTTAAGGTGTGCATTAAACCTGCCTTCTTCCAGTAAAAGGAATATGCTGAATTTGCCACGTTTGGATGACATGGCAGAAGCCTAAATCACCTAAAACAGAAGGGATGCTAGTATTCATAATCCTCTTTTGGACAGTGCCAGAGAGAAAAGAAGTGATCCAAAATCCTCCAAAAACCTGACTGCTCATTTTTATCATGCTGTTATATAAACCAAGCTACTTTCTTATGTAGCTCATTTAGCATTCTGGTTAAAACCTGGAATGGATTTCCAGCTGCACTGACATTGACACCACTAGCCTCTATTGCTTTTAGATTGCAACCCCCATCATCCTTAGTCAGCATATCCAACAGAAAAGAATGTCGGGAACTACATTCCAACAATATCTGGGGGGCAATATCTTGTTGTATCTTGTAAACTAATGGTAAACTACTTTGGTAAACTAATGATGCACCCTCTCTATAGGTGGGTCCTGAATCCAGAGTTTGGAAAAGTTACTTTTGGGGGACTACAAACTCCCAGAATCCAAGCTCTTCCAGGCTTTGCATCAGTCCTGCACAGACAGGTCATGCATGTGTAATTCTGTTAGGGAACATGGATATTGTTGCTTACATAAAAAGAATGGTTCTCAAAAATAACTTCCTTCTATTGAGAAAATATAAGTGCATAGGTTCTTTCAGATGTCATGGTATGTGTAGGAATCATGCAGACTTCCAATTGTTCTTGGACTCCAACTTCCAGCAGCCCTAGCCAACATAGTCAATGGAAAGGGATGGTGGGACATGCAGTCCAACAACAAAGGGCCATTGATTCCCACCCATTTAATAGGGTGCATTAGCTGAGCATCTTTAATCTCTTCCATGTGCATTTTGTCTGATCATTGCTGTTCTCTCCCTAAAAAATAGTTTTAAAACTCAAAGGAAAACGGTAATTGTGTGTGTAGTACAACCCGTCTGGCTCGAGTCTGATGGTGAGACATTTTGCTGTGTTGTTATTGTGTGCCTTCAAGTAATTTATAACCTATGGCAACCCCATGGCAACTCTGTCACTGGGCTTTTATGGCACAATTTGTTCAGAAAGGGATTGCCTTTGCTTTCCTCTGAGGCTGAGAGAACCAGAGGTTTCTGTGGCCAAGCGAGGATTTGAACCCTGGTCTCCCAGTGTCCTTGTCCAACACTCAAACCAACAGACCATGGTGGCTCTCAGATATATTTTACAGAACTTCATATACAGATCATATAAAAAAATGTCTCATTTGCCCCAAAGACAAAATAAACGCAACAGCTGAGTTGTTCATTAAATTCCAACACAAAAAGTGCATAGAAAGGTATTCTCACAATAATTGCCCCTTGAGTCGTGGAGGTTTTCCAAAGCCCTAACCTAACCGTGTTTTGGAAGCCACATACCCAGAATCTGTTCGAAGAGAGGCGTTCGGTGACCATTAAATAGACAATTAACAAATGTATAGTTAGTTACTCTGTGATTAATTTTTTTTTTGGCTTTTTTCCCATCACCAAGTCACTCAGTCTCCGCAAGCCTCCAAAATAGGTGAGGCTGCAAGCCCATTTTACAGAAGTAAATTAAATCGACTAATATCCGCTGATCTTCCTCTGTGTCTTTTTTGTCTTTGGACTTTGAAAAGATGCTTGCAAACTTCAAGGTGGAATCCCAGCCCATTTGGTGAGTAAAAAGTCCTCATTTTTGTTTCCGAACAGCTCAAGGGGTCGTGGCGAGTGAATGGTTTTGGAAAAGCGGTTGCAGGAATAACCCGACAGTCCCCACAACGCAAACCAAGACAAATATCCAGAGAAACATCCGATCCATGACCATGGCAACGTATTTCCAATCTTCGACAACCTGGAAGAACAAACCAATTAAATTATATTTAATGATGAATCAATTGTAGAATCAATTGCAGAATCAACTGTGGAAATGAAAATGGAGGGGCGACTGTAATTCCTTGAGCAGCTCAAAACTTGACGCCAACAGCAAAATAGAAATGATCAGACAAAAAAAGTTGCCAGAAATATAGAAAGGTAACAAATTTAAGACATTGTTCTGACAAACCAGCCCAATACAATTCTTTTGCTAATAAATCCAATGGTTTTGATGCCTAGCTCTTATCATCATTGCAGCCAGATTGGCAAGATTTGTACAGAGGAGGTTTGCCATTGGCTTTAGGAGGCATCTTTAAATATCAGAAAGGGATATCGTGTAGAAAGTGGAAGGAGCTTGTTTTCTGCTGCACCAGAGACTAGGACATGAATCAGTGGATACATAGAATTGTAGAACCATAGAGTTGGAAGAGATTCAAATTACAAGAAAAGAGATTCCCCATAATCATTAGGAAAAGCTTTACTGTGAGAACTGTTGGCATGGAATGGGTGGACTCTCCTTTGGAGGGCTTGACACAAAGATTAGATGATCATTGTTAACAAATTCATATTATTGTATGTAATGGAAGATCATTATGTAATATTCAGCCTGTTCTTAGGCTTCACATGTTGAGAGATTTAGGCCTGGTACAGACCGGTGCTTTACACCAGCCTGGGGCCGAAAGTAGGACTTGCTAGAGTGGAGCATCTGCACGCTCGTGAGCTGTACCATGTGCCGTAGGTGCCATCTCGGCATGCCGCCATTTACACAGCACGTGCGATGATGACGTGGCTTGTGTGCCGTGTTCAAACGGCGTGGCACACAAAGGATGTCACAGCACCGCTCCAAGGCACTTATGGCGCCTCGACAGCAGCGGAAGAAGGAGCCGCATTTTACGGCTCCTTTTTCCCAGTGCATCGTTGCTGTGCTGTTTACTTGGCGCGGCCACGATCCAGAAGAGAAAGGGGCAGCCTCTGTCCACCCCTTTCTCCCAATCTGTATAGGTCCTTAGTTTTGTTACAATATCTTCATGTTCCTTTAAGAAATGTTCCCCATGAATAAGCCACCTGCAGAGTATTTACAAGTAAGCGTATATTAGCACCGCTAGTTACAACCAGTTTGTACTCATGGATTTTGTTACATGCAAGCTGAACATGGTCTAAAAGACAGACAAGCAGTTTATATGTTTAAGGAATTATATATTGGTTGTTTTTTCAGTGATCGTTGCATATTTTTCTGTTAGTGTGTTTTATGTTTACATATTTAGAAGCATGGAATAGCTAATTGGAACTATGTCTTCCTGAATTGTAATCTGGAACTGAAATATTATAATACTACTGAAGAAGACGAAATGGCCTCAAAACTCTGGAGGCAGCTGCCTGCTACCAGTGTTATGGTCAATGCTACTTGCATCAATGCTACCAGTGCTGCTTCTACCAGTTATATACTGCTACGCAAGGTGACTTATCTTTGTTTTCTGTGACACTGCCATCATTGCCGGGCTTCTTATTAAATTAAAATTACTGAGGCATTTGCCTTGTATTGACTGTCATGAAGTCACCGGTGTAAACAGAAGAATTTGTCACCTCAGCGCCTTCTATTCTTGCAAGGTGTTTTTTGGTTGAACTCATTTGTTATTCTCCAATATCCATTACATCATAATTTCATGTTTGTTTAGAATGGTTAAATTATATGTATAATGGTTAAGAATTTTTGTAGCATCCCTTCATTCATTAGCATTCATACTTAGCGATATACAGTATACCCATTGGGCGAGGGCTTCTTCTATTTTTGACTAGTTACTGTGTAAGCCTCTGTTGTGTTGGTTGGATTAGATGGCCTTTGCCAATTCTTGGAACAGAATTTTCCAACTTTAAGATTCGATGACTCTATGAAAATGTTGCACACCGGTTGTGGAATGTCCTCTCCTTGGAGTCACAGCTGATGCCAACATTTTGCTTATTTGTCTGCCAAGTTAAAACCTGGCTACTCACTCCAGCTACAGGGCTTAGCGTTTGGGGACCTGCGATCTATGGCTTGGTTGTCCATTTCTCCATTTCTAGGAGCAGAGCTTTTTGTTTCAGCTGATAAAATGTTCTACAGCAGCACTGCTCAAACTGATGGTCTGTGGAGTGGTGCCAGTCCACAAGACATTGGCTGCCAGTCCTTGGTGAGTTTCCAGAAAAGACAGAAACAGTTGTATCCGCGGGGCACACATATGGTACCCGATCATGCCTGGCACAATGGGGAGAAAACAACGGCTGGCTCACTATGGCTGATGGCTGGAGAAGTATCTCAGTGGTTTGGTGGTCTGGATTGTTTTAGATTCTTTCAACAGAATTTTATTGCCTTAAATCTGATGACTACTCAAAACAGAGGGCACCCTTTAAACAAACTCAGCTTATGTAAGCATGGATTTTCCAAGCTCCGATTGAGTGAATAGGTATGCCCTAGTTGGGACTAAGAACTGGATTTAAGACTGCATATCTCACCAGCAAACTATACATTCGAAGATTTAGTAGGATGGTGCCATGACGACTAAAGTACTGTAGTATCAAGCTAATATTAATGTATAGTAACCATATGATTATGATTAATCATAATCTTCGTCTGATTACTGCTTCCCTCATCGCCTCCTTCCAGCCCTCTATTGCACCACTGGGAATCATGCATCCCTCCAGTTGTTATTGGACTGCAACTCCCAGCAGCCTGAAGTAGCATGGCCAATGACAAGGAACATTGGGAACTGCAGCCCAATAACATCTGGAGAGCTCTGCAGTTCTCAATCCTACTCTACTGCCTCCTATGTATCAATTTTTAGTTGCAAGCTCCTAGTCCTCACTGACGCAAGTTCCACTGAATCAAGTCTAGTTGCAGACTAGTAATTGGATTTAGACCACTGATTATAACCAGTTTGAGATCGGCTAATACAGTATAGGGCAGGTTAGAATGTATCTGTAGGCCCATACATAACCTGAAGGTACTAATCTTGGAAGCTAAGCAGGGTCAGTCCTGGTTAGTACTTGAATGGGAGATTACCAATGTATACCAGGTGCTATTAGACTATATTTCAGAGGAAGGGACTAGCAAAACCGCCTCTGAGTATTCTTGTCTAAGAAAACCCTATGAACCTAATGGGGTCACCATAAATTGTAAGGCAACTTGAAGACATATACCCACCATAGCATTATATTTCAATAGACAGATATGTCTGATCTTGTTACTAGTCCCAACTAGCGTAGACCCATAGAATCAGTGGGATTTACCAATATGTTGACTCAGCATTCAACAATAGAGTCAGTGGGTCCACCTTAGTAGGGGCTAACCAACCGGATATAGACCAAAATGTTTTAAGCTACCTACACTTTCATTCTTGTCCTCGCTCTTCATGTGATCTGCTATGAAAGTGACTCCATCAATAGCTTCTTGGACTTCGGGAGAAAACTTTGCCGAGGATCGTAACCTCACGTCTTGATGGCTACCAAAGTGCTCTGGATGGTCTGCCAGTTTGAGGTCATACTTTTTAGCTGAGGCCGTGTTCACAAAGTAGGTGGAACCTTTGTACATGGTGGATGAGTCCCCACCACCCAAGGCCTCTGCTTTGTTCCTCTTCAGGTTGCGCAGTCTTTGCCTGGCGGAGTGGTTCTCCGGGCGCCTCATGAACAGATAGTGTGGCAGTCTCTCCAAGAAGACCACCTTCACCCAAGGTGGCATGGCATGGGTGCTGGGAGACCTGTGATGTACGTTCAGCACACAGACGCTGGTCACGATGGAGAATGTTACCAGGACCATGGTAAACATCAGGTACTTTCCTATCAATGGCACATCAAGAGACGTTGGGGGCACAATTTTAGAAATCAGGAGCAAGAACACAGTCAAAGCAAGCAGGACCGAAATACAGAGGGTCATCTTTTCTCCACAATCTGATGGCAGGTAGAAGACCAGGATAGCCAAGGATGTGATGAGCACACAGGGGATGATGAGATTGATGGTATAAAAAAGGGGTTTTCTCTTGATAATAAAGTCATATGTTACATCCACGTAGTTGGGGTCTAAGGGATTCTCAGTCCGCCGCCCCGGGAGAGCCACAATGTCCCATTCGCCACTGGGGGTAAAGTCATCCATGCTGGCTGAGCCAGTTTTCAGGATCATGTCGATCTCGGTGTGGTCATAAGTCCAGGAACGGAACTTCAGTGTGCAGTTTTGTTGGTCAAAAGGGAAGTGTTTCACTTCAATCTTACAGGCGCTCTTGTAGATGGCTGGAGGGAGCCAGAATATGCTCCCATTGTTCTTCACAATCACATTTGTGTAGACGGAGACTTCGTATGTGCCATCGGCACTGTAGAAACAGAAAGAAGCATTATGGGAAAGGTGGAACCTTTGGTGAGTTTCAAGTCACACCAACAACCAGACTGTATTTGCAGCATGGTATAAAATTGATCCTTTCTCATTATGGCTAGCATCCTGTTAGTGTCATCATCATCATCATCTTTATTTATTTCCCAATTCTCCTCAAGGCTCAAGGCATGTTACAGCATGTTAAAATACAAAGCACAATAAGCATGACTAAGACATACTATGCACTAGGAACAAAGTATTGTTTAGAGAAGCGTTCCCAGAGGCGAGCCCCTCTCTGACCCAGGAAGCCTCCTTTTAACCATCCATTAAGAAGCCAAGCCCTTCCTGCAGTCCATCTGCCTTGGTCCAGGCTTCAGAGGTGGAGAAGATCTGCTGGACCAGATCCTATTCCCCACCACCACTCCCTTCTCCTTTTGTGTCGTGTCTTTTTAGATTGTAAGCCTTAGGGCAGGGAACCGTCTGACTAAAAGATTGTAAGTACAGCGCTGTGTAAATTTACAGCGCTTTATAAATAAAGGATAATAATAATAATAATAATAATAATAATAATAATAATAATAATAAGTCATAGTGCAATGGGCATAATCTACTAACAGCAGCAGAAGCACAATTCCACATAAAGTGATATTGCTCACTGCACTGTGCATTGTTCTGCATTGTGGCACATTGCACAACAGCTCAGAAGAAGTCTTTCCTAAAAACAGGTGAACAGAAAGTTAGTGAAAGCTGCTTTAAAAAGGAATCTGCTGTGTCTAAAATGGCCCAATGGGCCCTGAAAACATGGCAAAAATGCTCCCCTAGAGAGCATTTGGGTGCATGGGGGGGTTGTGATTTTTTTTTCATGGGACATGGGGCCATCCAAGGTCTCTTAGCCCCATAGCCTCCCATGTCCCCCCCCCCCACCCAGTATGCCAATAATAACAGTGGGAGTCGGATTCAGGCGAAGGGCCAACATCAGCTTCAAAGACATTTTTGCATCCATGTCAGTGACAGGTAGGGTCAAAGATGAACAAGAGAGAAAATACCAGCATTATCTTACCATGTCTTATTGCCAGTGTCCGAGGCAGCTGTTAAACTGCAGAATTAATGCAGTTTGACACTGCTTTAACAGTCATGGCTCCATGCTATGGAATTCGAGAATGTGTAGTTTGTTGTGGCATCAGAGCTCTCTGACAGAGAAAGCTAAATCTCTCACAAAACTACCAACCCCAGAATTCCATAGCATTGAGCCATGGCAGTTAAAGCAGTGTCAAAGTGCATTAATTCTGCAATGTGGGTGCAGCATGGGCCTTAGGAAACACATTTCAGCTTTTCACAATGGAGGAAAAAACCTATACACACACGATGTGGAAACCACCGCAATCCCGATTGCACTTCTTGGTCAGAAAAGCAACTGCATTTCTTCCTTGATATACGAGAGGTAAGAAACTACTGTTACCTTGACTGGTTTTTTTTTATCAAGAAGGGAAAAAATCAGGCAGATTAATGGCTAAGGATGTGAATGTCCAGGTTGTTCCTAACACAGATCTTCCATTCTCACAGCACAATTGGACAAAATGAAAAGGCATCAAGACTTACTTGTTGTACAGCACGATATCTGGCAGCCAGACCTTTTTAGCTGGTATTCTCAGCTTATTGATGCCGTCGTACTCAGAAGGTTCCCAAGCTAAACGGTAATCTGTCCATTCCTAAAAGAGGTACACAGTCATGGTCTTAAATTCTTTTTTCCTTTCACAGCAAGCTTGCACGTTTATTTGGTTGTGCCATATAGATGCAAATTAGAAATAGCTGAAGCTCTCTCAAAAACTGCACAGGGAGTGGTGATCTATATATTTATTGTTGTGTGCCTTCAAGTTGTTTCCAACTTATGTCAACTCTAAGGTGAACCTATCGCAGGGATTTCTGGGGCTGAGAGTGTATGCGCTAAAAACATTTCCAACCAGAGGACAAGGAAGAAAAAGGGAATGGGCAGGCATAAAAAGACTTTGTAAAAAGGAGCTGCTTTGTCAGAGCATTTGTTATTTGAGGTATGGCCTGTAATGGGGAGAACATACTCCAAAATGCAACAAAGAACAATCCATTCAACACACAACCTGTAAATTTGTGATTGTGTGATTCATCACGATTGTTTATATTGCAGTTACACACTCTTTGCAATTACACACTCTTCACAATACACAAGTCTTGTAGGAATATATGCATGTGTAAGTCATGCTATGCATGCAAATCCAAAAAGCCATTATTTTGCAACAGATGTATTCTACTGATAGCAGAGGGAATGGAGTTATACAGACAGCACGCCTCTTTGCAAGTTGTGCATTGTGCATTATGTGTAGTGTTTGTGCTCTATATTCTTGCACTGCAGTTGCATCCTATTACTTAGCACGCCTCTTTCCAGTTGTGCATTGTGGCTAGTGTAGTGTTTGTGCCCTCCAATTCTGAATTCCAGCTTGTGCATCCTATACTTAGACACCTCTTTTGTGCATTATGTGTAGTGTTTGTGCATCCTATATTCTGCATTGCAGTTGTGCATCCTATACATTGCACTGTGGTTATGCATGCTATACTTTATATTATGGTTATGCATTGTGCATGGTGATAGTGCATCCAATACTTTGCCCTGTGGTTGTGCATCCTATACTTTGCATTGTGGGTATGCATTATGGTTATGTTACCATTGTGCATGGTCATTATGCATCCTATACTTTGCATTGTGGTTGTGCATAATCTATTGTGTGTTGTGCTGTTCTGCATATGGATTGCCTCCAACCCATGTAGCACATCTCTCTGTGTGACTATTAATGCAGCTGAGGGGTTGTTGGACTGCAGCCATAGTGGCTCAAAAGTCAGTTTTATTGAGTTCATTGGGGCTTATTCCCACAGCAATGGGTACAGTTTGAAAGTTTAAAAGCTGTGCCAATTTGAACACCATAGCAATATTGTATACTCTCAAATCCAATCTATGGCCAAAATTCTGCAATGTCTTAATGCATCAGTAAGTTTCCCTATGGAAGCAGCAGGGCATTTTTGACCATTGCAAAACAAGCCACATTGAACTCTATGTGCATAGGGTTGGGCATACAGTGCCATTTTGGCTGCAGAAGCATGTTTGGTTGTGCATTTAGTTTCACATTCAGTTGTGCATATCGGTGCATAATGAGTGGAGGGCAGTTCTGCAACCTTGCTATTCAACGCAAGGCTTTCATAGCCTAATCAACACATGACTCCATATGGAACCCTGAGCTAGATTCTGGGTCTAAGAATACAAATGCAAAGATATAGAAAGAGAAAGTCTATGCTCATGGGAGAGTTACCTGATTGAGCCAGACATTGGTGGTCATGATCTGTTCACGTTCATTCTAGAGGGAGAAGGGAAAGAAACAGAAAATCTATGCAGTAGGTCGCAATTTTTTCATGGCATGCAAAAACCACAATTGCCACCTCCTACCCACAGGACCTTCATGTCTTCATCAAGGAGTTTATCACACGGAAGGCGAATTGTTAAAATCTCATGGAGAAATGGGATTTTAAAATTCGGGTGTACTTTTGGAATTTAGCAAAAGTAAAAAGGAGCTGGTTTTGATGACTTTGCGTTTGGGTTATTTTCACGCTATTTCTCTTTCATGCCAATGTCGTCTAAAAAACAACCCGCAAATTTGTTTGTTTAAATTTAGTTTCTGCACTGGATTTGTCCTGTGCGATAAATGTCCAAATCGCCTTGACTTGAGAAGACTAACTGATTTATTTTAGCATTGACAGAACTTGAAAAAATATCTCTTTGGATTACAAAATCGTAGAATCCACTGCCAGCCGGAGAGGAGAAGATGGGGAGGGGATCTTGTCCTTCCCAGTAGGCTTAAGGCAAAAGCAAACTGCTGCAGCCTTTCATAGCTTGTCCATTCCTCCTCATTAATAACTTTTCCCATCTTGGCCGCATTTCAATATTGCCAGGCCACATGTGTTCCAGCTTTCCTTTGTGATGTATCGAAGGGCATGCAGCAAAGATCAGAGCTGATCCCCAAAAATCTTGAGTCTAAAAGCCCAGAGTGGATTCACTGCTTCACTAACATGGAAGCCACCAAGTTGTTGCATCATTGGTCATTCTTTTATTGTTCCCTTTAAAATTCAATGAGAAGCCAAATGTAATATGAAACTAGTATGTTGTATAGTGATCTAGTAATCGTTCCTAAAGAAAGAGATGATTTACAGAATGCACTCATTTGATCTCTAGGAGGTGGATAACCCTTCAAGAATCAAGCACTCTCCTATATGGATTTATTCAGATTATTGCAAAATAAACACAAAGGCACTCCTCTATGCATTTCGAAGAAGATGCCCGGCTTAAATCAAAGCTTGGGGAGAAACTATAAGACCATTAAAACCCCACAATAATTAGATTATAGTGTCTTCTTGAGCTCACAAGATGACCCTGGCTCCCGGCTATTTTGCTAGACAGTAGGAGAAAAGCTTTTAAATGTAAGCAAGGCCTTTGGAAATGTAGAGAAAATTAATGGAGGAGTCACAACCTAAAAGGGATCAGCAGAGGCAGTTTCTCATCAGGGGGGCAAGAGGCATGTTGCTTTTTCACCATTGCAGAAAGAAAGAGAAAAACCATGGAGGGAGGAGGGAAAGAAAAATGGATTTGGCTCTAATGGGTTCAAATAATAATAATAATAATAATAATAATAATATAAATGTATAGCCCGCCTCTCCCTGGAGGATCGGGCTGGGTTACAATAAAAATAAAACATAGTAAAATAATAACACAATCCCTAATGGGAAGGGAAATATCAACAGACAACCAGGTTGGCACCTTTGGCGGGGCAGGGTCCATTTTTCTGCTCCTGCAACTGACCATAGGCTGCTGGACAGACAGTTGGATGTCCAAAAATGTAGGGGGGAAAACACACTTTCCAACATTTTACAGATGAAAACATTTTACGGATGGCCTAAAAAAGTCAGCGTGGCCAACATGGCAAAATTTATTAATGAGGAAGGACACAGATGCCGAAAGAGGCTGCAGCAGTTTGTTTTTAGCTGAGCCTACTGGGAAGAGCAAGATGAGTGCCCTTGTGTAAGTCATAAGCTCTTAGCTTCAAGGGAAGGCAATGGCAAACTTCTTCAGAACAAATCTTGCCAAGAAAACCCCATGGCGGGTTTGCTTTAGGGTCTCCGTAAGTCGGAAACGACTTGAAGGCACACACCGCCATCACCGCTATAGATGAAAAAGCCAGAAAGGTAACCGACCAATTGTGAGATGGTTCTCAGTGAACCTCTAGTGCCGTGTTTCCCAAGCTCTGATCTTCCTGGTGTCTTGGACTACAGCTCCCAGAATGCCAGATTGTTGGCCAAGACGGCTGAGGTTTCTGGGAGCTGAAGTCTGAAACAGCTGGAGGACCAAAGTCTGGGACTCACTGATCTAATGCAAACAATGGGGAATCAACAGTTGATTTAGGACCTTATCACACTAGATGAATCCCGCTCAGAAACGGGATTTAAAAGTAGAAAAAACCCACAAATGTGGGAGGATTTTCAGACAATGCTTCTTCCAAAAAACAGTAACGCAAAAATAAAGCAAATGGAAAGTTGATAAAAACAACAATTTTAATAAAAATGTGTCATTTTTATCGACTTTCCATTTGCTTTATTTTTGCTTTATTGATGTTTGGTGCAAACTTGTCTTAAAAACATCCCGCATTTGTGGGTTTCTTCTACTTTTAAAATCCCGTTTCTGAGCATCTAGTGTGATAAGGTTCTTAGAGAGAAGAGGCTCCAATCAAGTATCTGATTCCAAGTAAGAATGAACTAAACAGGTTACAGTCTCTGTTTTGTTCCTTATAAATGGTTCTAATGACATTCAAGTTCCCAGTCATTGATCTCATCCTGCTTGGCTTTGCTTATCTCAGATTGTAGTCATTACTGCAAAATGAAATTACTGGCCTTTCCTAAGTGCCCCATTTGGAGAAGCCCACAGTCTGACCAGTTGCTCTGTGTTTCCTAGGTTGCACAGAGAAAACCTTTTAAATTATTTGCCTCTTTCCTAGCCTTCCACATGGCTAATTGTCTCCATAAATCCCTTCCTTAAAGACTCTTCTCTCCTTTGGTGGATCATTTGGGTCAGCCCTCTAATTCCCATGACCTTTGCAATAAAGGGTGCATCTACACTGTAGAAATAATGCAGTTTGACATCACTTTAATTGCCACGGCTCCATCCTGCAGGATCCTGCAATTTGTGAAGCACCAGCACTCTTTGGTAGAGAAAGCTAAAGAGCTTGTCAAACTGCAAATCCCAGGATTCCATAGGCTGGAGCTGCAGCACTTCAAGTGGTGTCAAACTGCATCATTTCTACAGTGCAGATCATGCACCCAAAATCTAGTCTATACAGTTCTCTTCATCGGTTGTGGACCAGGGCAGTGGGAACAGATTGTTCCTTAGCTCAGAATAACTCATTAGATATTAATTTGTTGCTTATAATTGGCTGATATTTTGACAACCATCCTAAAAGTAATTAAACGCTAATGATTTTTAAAATGATAACGTGACAACTGATGTTCTTTAATTCTTCTATTGAGACAGAGGGGTGCAATGGATGATTTCGGCTACTGTTAGTAATTTTAAGTAGTTTTTAAAACTTAATTATTAGCAGTTTATGAATGATTAATGTAACAACTCCATTTATGATTTTCTCTTAACCTCTTAATGTTAAGAGAAATTGATTTTCTTTAATGACTTAATGTCACTGTGCTCATGCTAAGGGCTAATGTTTCCAAGCTCTTGCCTATGTCTTTACTGTCTTCCCAACCTCTGATTTACTATGGCAAATGCCTGTTTGGAGTATTGACTCCACTCTACCAGATGCGCCAGCTTTAATATGTTTATACTATGATCAACAGCATAATCATAATCATTAATAGCAGGGACCAGCATGGTGTTTGAATGTCAGAATAGGATGTTGGAGACCATGGTTTGATTCCCCGCTTGGTCATGGAAATCCACTGGGTGACTTTGGGCAACTCACAGTTTCTCAACCTCAGAGGAAGGCAATGGCAAACCTTTTCTGAACAAATCTTGCCAAGAAAATGCCATGATTGGTTCATCTTAGGGTTGCCATGTTGGAAACAACTTGACAACACACAACAACAACAATTAATTCATGTTCCTAGGCCTAAATCCAATTGCTAGTCCTCTACCAAAATAGACCAATTAAATCCATGGGATTCACAGGAGAGTTGATTTATCATTCAGCAGTTGATTCAATGAGTCTCGTCTCATTAGGACTGGGATTTAAGCCTCTGGTTATGTGCCTTCAAGTCAATTAAGGCTGTATCTGCACTGCAGAAATAATCCAGTTTGACACCACTTTATCTGGGATCTGTAGTTTGTTGTGGAACCAGAGCTCTCTTGACAGCGAATAGTAAATATTTCATAAAACTACAGTTCCTAGCACTGAGCCATGGCAGTTAAAGTGGTGCTTTCTGGGGTAAGACTTATTCAGAGGAGATTTGACCCAAGGCCACCCAGTGGGTTTCCATGGCTGGATGGGGATTCAAACCTTGGTCTCCCAGAGTTTCAGTCCAACACCCAAATCATTGCCCTGGTCTAGATCACATGCCAGCCCAAGGATGTTTTTGCAATGGTTGAATCTTTCATTTTTCCAGACTTCCCTCTTCCTGATCCCTCCAAAACCATGTATGGCAATCCACCACTTCAAAAGACTGTAGGGCCATTGCAATGCTTAGCCCCCAAGAAAACCCAAACAGAGGTAGACTTCCATCTACAGCTGGCCCTCCATATCCATGGATATGGATTCAACTATCAGTGGCTAGAAAATATTCCAATATATATATAAATTCCAAAAAGCAAACTTGGATTCTTGCCATTGTATATAAAGGGCACCATTTTATTATCCCATTGTATACAATGGGACTTGTGTATCCATGGATTTTGGTACCCATAGGAGGTGTGTTGGAATCAATCCCCAGCGGATACTAAGAGCCCACTGTACTTCCAGATTTGGGAGGGTTTTTCGGACAATTTGTGGCAGGAAAAGTGGATCCCCTTCTTCTCAGACACATTTGCCCCTGTGACTCTGGCCAAAGAGAGACAACAGAGCATGCATTACTCCAATGTTCATACTACAGGGACATCCGTCTCAGCTTTATTTCACCTCTATTCTATAAACATTAGGGACACACCAGTCAATTTTATACTTCTTTGTTGCTTTCAGACACCAACCCTGATATAATATATGAGGTTCCCAGATTCTGTGCAGCTGCAGTTAAAATCTGTTAGGCAATGACCTCTGCAGTAGGCTAGTACCAATCTTGCCCTACTCCACTGGATTTTAAAAGGATATTTTAAATACTGTTTTAACCTTTGCATTTACCTTTTTTTACTCTGCATCCCTCCCTTTTTTTAACCTGTGCTGGCCTATGACCATAGTAAAGATGAACTAGAACTGGGCCCTCAGATCTTTCACAGTTGCTCACCCTGGCCCTCCATTCAGTTGGGAAGGAAGAGTTAAAATGATTCAGACTTACCACATTGATAAGTTGGGCCAGGACTACCTGCAGTTCGATAACTACCAACTGTGAGGAGTTGAAGGCTGGGCGAATTAAATTGTTGTAGCGTGAAGTATTGAGGAGGTGGTTCATCAACCTTTCTTCAGCATCAGCCGTGTCACTATCTGTAACGCAGAAAGAACCAGGTTCACAAAATGGAAGGATGGACCTTTTATTGCTATTATTTTAATTTCCAAGATGCACGTGTGTTTTGGGGATGTACATACACAACACAATTCTTGCTACCAGAGCAACAGTTGTATATATACAGTATTAAGAGACAGAGACTCAAGTTCTTTTGTCAGTTGTATTGCTAATGAATGGCAGACTAATTTGTTTGTTTAAGTACAAACAAACAAACAAACAAAGAGGTAAAAAATTGGAAAATCAAGGTTTGATATTTTAAAGTTATATATTTTTGGAACATTTTCAAACCGTAGATGCTTGAATCTGTGTATAAAAAGTCCATGTATAAGAAGGGCTGACTGTACCCACTTTCTTCCAGGTTAGCATTCTCTGAAGATGCAAGTCACAGATGCTGGCGAAACATCAGGAATAAACTCTTCTAAAACATGGTCACGTAGCCCAAAAAACCCACAAAAAACTATGGATGCCGGCCATGAAAGCCTTCGACTTTACAAAGAGGTAACTTGTTTAGTTGATTGTGGGGATGCTCTGGATGTAGTTTATCTTGATGACAGCAAGGGTTTGATTTGCTAAATGCTTTTAACTGATGCTTCTAACATTAAAATAATCTATAAATAAACCTGAAAACTGATATGGAAAGGTAGCATAGAAATAATGCATACATAAATAAAAACATGTGTTTGTAAGAAGTTGTCACCAATAGAAATAAGTATAATTTTATATATTGTATATTCAACGTAGGGAATTCACTTGGGAGATCAACCATGCATCTCATGTGCTGTAGGTTACATTTCAGAGGGAGGAACTGGCAAAACTACCTCTGAGTATTCCTTGCCTAAGAAAACCCTTTAGAATTCTTGGGGTAACCATAAATCAACAGGTGACTTGAAGGCACTTGCGCACACAAGACGTTGTAATGGGTGCCTGCCTGAGTGCCTTTAAAAGAGAAAGGAATTAGGGTGGGTCTACACTGGGCAGAGGTTTGAGTGTTGGACTATGATCCTAGAGACCAGGGTTCGATTCTCAGCTTGGCCATGGAAACCCACTGGGTGAACTGGAGCAAGTCACACTCCTTCAGCCTCAATGGCAAACTTCCTCTGAACAAAGCTTGCCAAGAAAAATGACTTGAAGGCACACAACAACAAACTAAACCCTGGCCAGAAAATCAAGGAGCTGCTCCAGGAATATTCTGGCTCTGAAGCTACCCTGAATCCCCCCTGTTACCTCTGCACCCTGGAGCAATGCTAGATAGCTATATACACATGTGTCCTGCAGTGCCTCCCAGCACTGGCATCACTGGTGTGCCTCGTTTCCTCTGAGGCTGAAAACAAGGTGCCCAACATCAGTTGCATGGCTAGGCATCTCATAGTGACTTCAGAGGAGCGACTAGTGGCAATGGCACCAAGTGGCTTGGTGGGACACCTCTGTAAGCAGCCACCCAGCATCTTTCTAGCATCTCTGGATTTTCCTGGAAAGCCCACAGCAAAACCTAAGTCTTTTTAATCCTGTTTAAGAGAGGGATGAGCCGGATTGGGTGAGGAACTGGCCTCATGTCATGAAGACATTTGGTCCTGTGTCAAGAAGACAAGGCACTTTAAGGACAGAGGGTAACTGGTTCACTTGGCCTGTGTAGATATTTTTGTTGTTGTGGTTAACTGGCCTTGAATTCATCTCAGCCCATGGTGACCCTGTGGATGAGACATCTCTAAGACTCTGGGCCTCCACTGTTCCGTTTAGGTCCGGTAAATTCATACCCATGACTTCCTTAATAGAGTCCATCCATCTGGCATGTGGCCTTCCTCTCTTTCTGCTTCCCTCCACCTTTCCTAGCATTGTTTTTCCAATGAGTCATTCCTTCTCATGATGTGTCCAAAGTACGATAGCCTCAGTTTGATCATCTCGGCTTCCAGGGAGATTTCTGGCTTGATCTGTTCAAGGACCCATTTGTTTGTCTTTTTGTCCATCCACAGTATCCCCAACACTCTTCTCCAGCATCACATCTTGAATGAATTGATTTTCTTCCTATCCACTTTCTTAACTGTCCAGCTCTCGCATCCATACATGGTAACAGAAATACAGTGGCTTGTATAATTCTAACTTTCATGCTCAGTTGTATATCTTTACATTTTAGGATCTTTTCTACTTCTTTCATAGCTGCCTTCCTCATTCTTATGATTTCTTGACTGTGTAGATATGCCCTTAGACAAATTTCTGAAGAATAAATATATCAACAACTCCTAGGAGTTTATCACACTGGGGCTAATTTCGGCATTAAAGAGAGATTAAAGCGCATTTAAAGCATCCCACAAATAAAACAAAATGGTAAGTAATTGCGCGAATGATAACCACATGCAACTGGACAAATAAAGTGATATCAGAAATGTATTGTTGCTGAAATCCCGAAAGTAAAAAGATGTGTGTTAATGCTTCTTTGTGACTATTCTAATGGCGGGTTTTGTGTGACGTCATGTGAAATCGTTTTGCGTAATTATGTGATTTTTCCGGGATATTCATGGGGTAAACTCCCAATCTGCTTTGTGTGGTAAACTCCCTAGTGTGATGGTTGTATGTTACTTCCAGCAAAACGTTAGTTGCTGGGGACATGAGCTGGCGGTTGCTTTAGTATTCATGTCCTATATATCGGCTTTCCACTGGATCTCAGTCGTGTGGTTACAGCATGCTGGACCAGATAAGTTTTAGGCCTGATCCAGTAAGCATCTTCTTATATCCTCATGAAGAGAAAGGAAAGGATCTCTGTTGAATACTCTAACTATTCTAAAGGGAAGCATCAGGCCTAAAAAAATTCACTCTGTAAACATTTCAGTGGTATAACATTTCAGAGGCAGGGACAGAATCTTGCCCTTCCCAGTAGGTTCAGCAAAAGCAAGCGGCTGCAGCTTCTTTTACTTTATGTGTTGTTATTCCTCAGCAATAATTTTTGCCATTTTGACCACACTCTGGTGTCATTTGGCTCCATTTGTCCTAGATTTCATCTGCGAACTTTTGGAGGGCATGAAATTCT
Source organism: Sceloporus undulatus (assembly GCF_019175285.1). NCBI lineage: Eukaryota > Metazoa > Chordata > Lepidosauria > Squamata > Phrynosomatidae > Sceloporus > Sceloporus undulatus. The sequence continues at coordinate 152,753,010 of NC_056527.1, read as the reverse complement.
GGAGAGCCAGTGTGGAGTAGTCTGGAGATCAGGGTTCAATTCCCACTTGAGCATAAAAAACCCACTGCTGATCTTGAGCAAGTCACATTCTCCCAGCCTCAGAGGATGGCAATGGCAAACCCCCTCTGAAGAAACTTGCCCCAAAAAAAATCTATGATGGCCTTAGGGTCTCCATAAGTAAAAAACGAGTTGGAGGAACACAACAGCAACAACAAATGCAGTTCTGAGGTTCAAGGAGAACCCTGTCCCTCTCTGCTCTCTTCTTCTCTGAATGCTTCCCCAGATGCTTAACCCTCTTCTTACCTCTTTTCTAATCCAAATGTTTCACCTTGTCCATGCAAGTTTTTGTTGTTGTTGCTCCAAACAACCCCTTAGTTGCTTAGCTCTTGTCCAGCCTGTATATTTTCTCTTCCAGATCCACTTACGGCTGCTTAACCTTCCTCCTCCTCTTTTACTCCTCTCCGGTTCACCTTCTTCATGTTTGCATCTTTTCCTCTCCAAATGCAGAGATCAGTTTTATGTTCCACGTGTGAAAACAGCCTTGGAGTTGGGCTGTTTACAAACTATCCAGTTTTGTAGTCTTATTTTTTCCTCATTTTACAGCAAAGAGGGCTATGCCACTAGATGTCAGCAGCAAGTTTTTTAAAAATTAAAGTTTGCAGATTCCTCTGTAGTGTCAAAAATTCACATTGCCCTGAATCAGTATTAAACTCCATCCTTTCTTTACGGCATTACTGGACTGCATTGCATACTGAAAACAAAATATCCAGATTTGCACATGCTTCTGCCTTTTCTTTTGCCATCACGCCGGTATACAAATCATTATGAAACGTTGTTTTTGAGTACTGAATCTTGCAATGTTCCCCTTGATATTGATCTCAAGATGGTCTCCATGTGGCCAAAGAGAAACAGAAAAGATCATGGGGAATAATTCAGATGTGTGTGTGTTTGTGTATGTATGACAACACCCACAGGTATATATTTTTCTTGTGATGCATTTTGACTCCAGCTGTTTTGTTTCTGCCCCATAGACAACATTCAAAAGAGGATTTGTGAGTGAGATAATTTTCTAACAACTAGAGGGGTCCAATAATATGTTTATTTTAAAATAGGATTGCTTTTCTTTTTGTAAGGGAGTCATCCAAACAAGTACAAACTCTGCACTATCGCAGAACCAAATGAAACTCGTCTGTCCCTTGTTTTTCAAAGGATGGTTAATGTCACACTCCTCCATCTCATAGCTTTTGTTTAACTTTTGTTACCCTGCAGATGAGTCTAACTACCTTTCCCATCATCCTTAGCTAGCAAGGCCTGGCAGGAGTTATAGTCGACACACCTGGAGGGCATGAGATTATATGGGTTTTAGGTTACTGCAGTTGCTTTTAGGAACAAACCAGCATCCCCTAAAAGCCCTTGTCTCATTCTAAGTTTTGATCTCTTGAGTGTCAGTCAAACAAGAGAGAAATTTTACAATTTAGGATGCCTCTTGCTTCTTAAATTTTTGAACACTATAGTTATTACTTTTCAGGATGCTCTATAGAAAATGATTTATTCATGGCACCTAAATGAGTTCTAGAGTCAACTGGGCTCCAGCAATCTAAATATCAATGTAGTGTCTGGAACAAGTCTGTGCTAATGGATGATCATTTTTTAAAAAATCTGTCTTGTAAGTCTCACACAAAATAAAAACCAGAAAGTAAAAGAAAGGAAGGAGATGCTTGTTTGGATCAAAAGTTGAATTATTCGTTTTTATCTCCGTCTTTTTAAAAGCCCACTATGGCCTTACTCCTGTCAACAGGATCACATAGGAGGCTTGTATTTTAACATCAAGCGTTTTCAAGTTTTAGTGACTATAGTCCACAAATAAAGTATGCCTCGGTTACTCAAATAATAATGATGAAAAAAGGACAACTGGTCTTTTGAGAAAGATGGTTGGAAAGATGGGGGGGCACTGCATTTAAACTAAATCAGTTTTTTGGAACAAACAGTGAGAGTATACTGCATTATTTAAACAACAAAACTAAAGTGTTAAGATACTGAACATGCTTTATTATTGTTGTTGTTGTTGTTGCCTCCAAGTAGTTTTTGACGTATGGCGACCCTAACGCAGCCCCATCACAGGGTTTTCTTGGCAAGGTTTGTTCAGAGGGGGGTTGCCTTTGCCAGCCTCTGAGGCTGAGAGAGTGTGACTTGGTTTCCATGGTCGAGTGGGGATTCAAACCCTGGTCTCCAGAGTTGGAGTCCAACACTCAAACCTCTGTACCAAACTGGCTTTCCCTAATTATGCAAAATATTGTATAGGCAGATGTAGCAAAGCAAGCAAAGGGATTTTTTAGTGTGCTCATTTTAAGCACTTTTTAAAAGTGAGTCTCTCTGATTTGCTTCTCCAAAGGAGCAAGACTTCTTGAGTTTTGATCCTGTGATTATAATTAGTGAGAACCAAAGAGACATTTTGCAACATAAACATTCCCTCTTGATATGCATCTTAAAGATCGACAGCTGGAGATCTATTTGACATTTTGTTTTGGCACCGATGAAGATACCAACCTACGGTCCTGGCTGACACCATAGAAATCAAACAGTTACACCTATAGACAACATTTCTATGTACATATATTTCCTGTTACTTGCAAGGAATGATCCCGGTTGCAAGGGAGAGACTTTTCAGACAGCTTTTCTAAGAGATTTCTAAGTGCTCTCTCAAAGCCACTGTCCTGCTTTCAAAACTGTATGGGAAAAGAAAAGAATCACTCACCGTTAATGTAAAAGGAAAGCGCAGCCAAGAAAAGGAGCTGGTGGTTTGTATTCCTCATGGCAGTTACTTTAAAAACAAACAGAAAGGAGGTGATTTTAGAGGGGGCCAAAAGCAGGTGCTGAAGAGGGGTCTCAGCTGTCAGGATAGTAGGGCAGGCATGGAAAATCCAAGTGGAGGAGAGCTTGGGAGGCATTCAGGGAGTCCGCAAGGATGGAAAGACTGTCTGTAGGACCCAGAAGAAACTCCAGTTCCAAGGGATGCTTGCTTGGTGTTCCCTCCCCCCTTTGCAGCTGTTTAAAGAGAGGCAAAAATGTGGAAGGAGCATCATGATGTGCTGGTATGGGCTTAAAAAGAAGGAGAGAGGAGTCTTTATCGCAGAACGGAGCACGGCTGCTACAAAGAAGTATTATCCATGTGGCCAGATAGCAAGTTCAAGGGATGCTTCATTAGCTGGATGCATTAGAGCAAGGAGAGGATGGAGCTGGTGAGAGAAAAGGAGGAAGGCACCTGGATAGGAAAGGGATGGAGGGAGACGCTTCTGCTAAATGGTCCCTGTCCAGGGAGGGCCTGGTCTTCTGAGATCTGTAGGAAGCTGGAAAATGCCAGGAGGTCACCAAGGGCCAGACACCAGATGAAGCAGGACAGAGTGATCCATCTCTTACATCAGGGTTGCTTAGTGGAATCTACAAATAAACGCGTTCCAGATGAATTTGGCCAAGCAACCCTTGTGTTGAATGGCAGGGTTGCACCACTGAACTGACAAAGCTGCAGCATTCCCACATTTTGTGGCATAGTAAGCATTGCATGGGTGGGATTCACCATTCCTGGGACTTTTTGCTGTGATAGGCCCCCTGAGTAGCAATTTTCCGGCTGGTGGATCATGTGTGGGGCATGTCAAAGGAGCATCTGACTATGCCTCATAGCCAGGTCCAGACCAATACCATCTTCTGCCAGGATCCAACAGGATCTCAGTGGATGATGTCACCAGTTTGCATCTGGCCAAGGGCCAGATGATTTTCTAAAACCCTGCACTCTCCACCAGCCACAGACCGGCCATCACAGCAAAAGCATGCCATGGGGAGCTATCATAGCAAAGCCATGAATCCCAGGGTGGGGTGGTTTTGGTCATTGTGGAGGGAGGAAGAGAATACCTACCTACGCAGTGACTGCAGTCATAAGGTGGACTTATACTTGTATATGTTTCTAACAGGATGGTGGCATAAATATGTGACCCAATGCCCAGCAAAAGTGTGTGTTCATCCATGCGGAATGTGCAAGTTGCATCCATGGGCAAAAGTGCCTTGCTAATCCATGCCTAGTCCTGTTTCTGCAACCTTGAACTATATGCAGCTGTTATACATCAGATTAAGATCTCCAACCATTTGGGAGATTCTCTCCGCCTGAGAGGATGGCAATTGCAAACCCCCTCTGAAGAAACATGGCAAGAAAAACCCATGATAGGTTCACCTTAGGGTCACCATAAGTTGGAAACAACTTGAAGGTCCACAACAACAACAACAACAACAACAACAACAACAGGACAACGACATGATCCCAGCCCTTGACCATGAGAGCTCCATCACTTTGTTGGAGTTTGGGAAGATTACCTTTTTTGGTCTACAACTCCCAGATTTCATCAGCCAGTATACTGCACCAAATGACAAATCTAACTTCAGTGGAAATTGTGAAAATGATCTGAATTTGAATTTTAAAGGAGTTATCCCAATGGTACTGGGCCTGGCCTGTTTTGGAGATAGGACTTGGCCACTTGAATAGATCTGTTAAAGTCTGGACTTAAACCCAGAGACTCCAGCCACCATTGCCAGCATGGCCACTGGAAGCTGCAACCTGAAAATACATACCCTTTTCAAATGCTGAGATTTCTCAATATACTTAATACCATTTTAGCTTCAAGAGAAAGAGAACTCAGTACAATGATATGGATGCATTCTTCTTAGGTCCACAACAGTCAGTAAGGACCTGCATCCTCATCACTCCAAAACCTTTTGGGCCAGTGGGTCCATTTGGAATTTTTTTAGAAAGTATTGCATGTTCCAGAACAAAAAGACCTGGGTCCCAGAGGGATGCTGGGAAAGGAAGACCTGTGCTTGGCTTTGAGGTGTCCCTTGACTGTCCAATTGTTTATAATGGGGAGGAACTTTATGGGCAGCTGGGCACCGTGTAAGCTTCCAGCAGTGTGCTTAGTGCCCACAGATGAGCCCAGCTATAGGTAAGGAAAATCAAGAGAAGACATCTTGTGCCCCTCCAAAAGTTGCCTGCAACTCCCATCAGCCCTAGTTATCATAGTCAATGGTAAAGGATGATGAGAGTTGGAGTCCAAAAACATCTAGAGGACCACAGTTGGACCACTCTGAGAGGCCAGTATTCTTACCTGATAGAAGATGGTTTTCTCTGTTCCACCAGCTTGTCTTATATACAAACTGGGACTTTGTTCCTCCCCTGTGCACCTGTAATCTGGAAGAAGTGAGTGACTCTACCGGTGTACAGATAACTTTCTCAGATTGCCACCATGCAGCTTCGAGACTTGGCATTGCTCTGTTTGACACCATCTTAAGTGCTGTAGTTCCATCCTATGGAATCTTGGGATTTCTAGCTTTACGGTCACCGTATGTTGAAAATACCTCAAAGGAACCCAACAATAACAGTAGAGGTGGTCCTGATGGGTGTGTGTGAAATGGATGTCCTATCTGAACAGCAAGGATTTTGGGGAACTCGTTCTGTATGCCTTTCTGCTTGCTCTTTTTACTCTTTTTTTCCTGCCCACATTTCCTGCTTACTCTTCTCTTTCTCTTGTAGAGTTTGGCAAGCTCTTCCCCTCTCTGCCTCTCTCTTCTTTTCTTATGCTGCTCTGTGCGCTGTCTGACTCAGGTTTATCACGAGCATCTGCCTTACAAATCAAAGTTTCTCGATCGCAGGCAGCTAACTCAGCCCTGCGTCTTTGGACTGGGATCTGATTCTTTTCTCCACTGTCAGCATAGCAGCAGAAGAACTGCAAATGCCTTGGAGAGCCAGGCGCCATTCAGAGTCAGAGAATGGCCATTTTTCTAAAGGGAGGACCACCCACCCTAGCCACCAAGAAAGATCTTTGGATCATGTTAATTGTTCCTTTGGCTCGTGATAATCATGGGCTTTTACCTCTATTTTAGATCCTTAGGCCCTGAGTTATTTATACCTGGTCATTGTTTTTCCTTGTTGTGGTTGTGGTTTTTGTCTCCTAGCACAATATTGACAAGAGGATTTTGACCATAGTTTTCTTTGATCGCTGGTGGTGGTGATGGTGAATTGCCAAAGCCAAGTCAACTTTGACTTAGGGCATCTCTATGAATGAGATGCCACCAAGTGACCCTGTTATCCATAGTCTCGCTCAGGACTTGCAGATTCAGGTCTGTGGCTTCCTTGGTAAGAGTTCCTTGACTTCAGCTTTTATGGCTCAATGCTATGGAATTTTGGGATTTGTAAGTTTTGTGAGATATTTAGCCTTCTACAAATCCCAGGCTTCCATAGCACTGAGACATGGCAGTGAAAGTGATGTCAAACTGATTTATTTCTGCTGTGTGGCAGCAGCTGCAGTCTTGCTTTGTTCTTACTGCCTTCTACCTTGTCAAGCATTTTATTGTCTTTCCTAATAAGTCATGTCTACTTGTGCCATGTCCAAAGTATAACTGTCTCAATTTAGTCGCCTTGATTTCTAGGGAGGGTTCAGGCTCAGTTTGCTCTTGAACCCATTTATTTGACAGTCTATGAAATTGGTAGAACACCCCTCCAGCACCACATTTCACATGAGTTGATTTTCCTTCATCAGCTTTTCCACTATCCAGCTTTCACAACCATACACAGAAATAAGAAATACAATGGCGTGGGGCAATTATGACTTCAGTAGTCAATGATTTATCTCAACCCTTAAGGATCTTGTCTAGCTCCTTCACAGCAGCCTGGATTAGAAGTTTTAAGTGTATTTATTCCTTAATGGCCAAGAATCTTTCTCCTGCCTTTAAAAGATGACAGCCTTCAGTTTGTGGGAAGGCCTCAGATGCATGATGAGAGAAACACGCACATACATACAGAGAAATAGAAAATACTGAAGCATCTTTTGAACACCTTTGCTCTTCATGAACATCATTCAAGGGTGGCAGTTGTGGTGCTTGCAGTAAGGACATGGTTTGCCCCTTATATACTTTATTTAAATGTCATTTATAAAGGGCGATATAAAGACACCATAAATCTCCAGCATGTGTTCTTCCTCCCTCTCTCCCTTTCTCTTTCTCAATCCTTCTTCATCTCAAAAAATGGAAAATTAACTTTTTGAGTATTGACCCTGAGCACCTCTATCCTTGGAGAAAGTAAGGACCTGTATAATGCTTGCAAGAGTTCATAATGCTTCATATATGGGTGAGTTGTAAGACCAGCAGGTCTTACAATAACCTCTAGAAGGTTTTTTGTTGTTGTATGCCTTCAAATTATTTCCAATTTATGGTGACCCTAAGGTCTATCATGGAGTTTTCTTGGCAAGCTTTATTCGGAGGAGGTGTGCCATTGCCTTCCCCTGAGGCTGAGAGATTGTGATTTGCCCAAGGTCACCCAGTAGGTTTCATGGCCAAGTGGAGAATGGGACCCTGGTCTCCAGAGTCATAATCCCACACTCAAACTACTATGCCATGCTGGCTTTAAAGGATTCAGGTAGTGTCGTTTTGCCTCGCTTGCAAATGATGGGTTCTGACCTAGCCTGATATCCTTTAAGATCCCTTTCAACGCTATGATTTGGTGAAGTTCACAGTATAGCAGCCATTTCTGAGCAAGAAAACAGGCAGAGTGAATGATGTAGAAGCTGAAGGTCTGATCAACTGAAAGCCATGGCAGGCATTGGTTGACTATGGGTACAGAACGATGCCTACTCTATTCCTCAGTGAGGCATCTTCTTTCCCTTTCTAGGCATTTTGGACTTCAACTCTATCCTATGAAATCTTGGGATTTCTAGTTTAATGGTCGCCGTAAGTTGAAAATGACTTGAAGGCACACAACGATAACAGTAGAGGTGGTCCTGATAGGTGTGTGTGGGATGGTTGTCCTATCTGAATAGCAAGGATTTTAGGGACCTCAGAGAATTCTTTCCAGGCATTTTGGACCTCAACTCCATCCTATGGAATCTTGGGATTTTTAGCCAGTTATCAGAGATTGTGTACTCTGTAGTCCAAATATACAGAAGGCTACAAATTATCCATCCCTGTTCTATCTCTTAGCTTCCATGAGATGAACTCCTAAAATGCTTTTTATTGCAAGTCAAGGGCTGTGCCCATTGGCGAGAAAGGCTGGCCTGGCAGCAGAGTCGGGGCATGGCGTCCATATGACGCATGCCCCAGCTCCATCCCCAGGGTGGCATGACACTGCGTGCTACACCACATGGTGCATGGTGTCTCTGCGCTCCTTTGGTGCTGCATCTGCATGATGCAGTGCTGAATGAACACTGTAAAGCTGTGGCGGCACAGCTATGGTGTACGGTTGCCACAGCCCCGATCTGGCTGTAAAAGCCGGCCGCTCAGACTAGAAAACTAGTTCAGTTCAGGAGTGAGAGAATCTTTGGCTCTCCTGATCTTTTGGGCTCCTACACTCAGAAGCCCCAGCTGGGATGGCCAAAAGTAAGGGATTATGGGAGTTGCAACTATCTGGAGGGCTGAAAGTTTCCCCATTCCCCAAATCTACCCTTGTCCTCACTGGAGTAAAATAGTCAAGGTGGGCATTAGATGTGAGGACTTTCTTGGGAGTTTTGCCAAAGTGAAGGCAATGGAAAAGACGAGAAAGACCGACAACTTTGGCAAAACAAACATATATTGACAACGGTGCAATCAGTTCCCTGGATCCCCTTTCCTGGCACTTTTTCTCCCTTACTCACTATGGATCGGAACATGAGAGCATCAAGGCCTTGCTTGCTCTTTTTAAAAAAGAACCACACAATATAAAACTTTCCTCGGTGGTTCTTTTTCACTCATCTCAGCAGTACTTCCATTTGGGAATGAAAGCTCTGTAATCGTATCCACTGTAGGCTTTTCAACAAAGGAAGATAATTCGTCTTTTGCTCTTACATAAACTTTTCCTGCCTCCCAAGGGTCCTTTGAGATCTCTAGCAGGCGGACTGCCTTTCTACGTTTGCAGAAATTTCCAAGAATTCAACTTTATACAGATAGTATCCAAGGACTAGGACTGAAAAACAAAGATTTCTGGTTCAGTACAGAACCACAGAGTGTTGTAAATGCAAAGAGAGTGGTAGAAGGTAGCTTCCATGTTGGTGGGGCAGTTAACCAACTCTGGCATGTAGCCCGAATTTTAAAGAAGCTAGGGCCTTGCCCTTGGTCTACAACTCCCAGAATTCCCAGCCAACAAGACCAATAGCTTTGTGTCTCACCAATAACCCCATAGGATCTTGGCTTTGGCCTACAACTCCCAGAATTCTCCAGCCAGCATGGTCAATTGCTCTGTGTTCCACCAGTAACCCCATAGGATCTTATCCTTGGCCTGCAACTCCCAGAAACCCCCAGTCAGCATTTGGTTCTGTGTCCACCACTAGTCCCATAGGATCTTATCAGAATACCCCATCCAACATGGCCATTGTGTTCTGTGTTCCACCAGTAGTCCCATTGGATTTTGCCCTTGGTCTGCAATCTCAGAATACTCCAGGCATCATGGCCAATAGGTTTGGCCTACCAACAGTCTAATAGGATGTTGGCCCTGGTCTACATCTCCCAGAATTTATCAGCCAGCATGGCCAGTGGCTCTGTGTTCCACCAGTAGTCCCATTGGATTTTGCCTTTGGTCTACAACTCTCAGAATACTCCAGCCAGCATGGCCAATGCCTTTGACCCATCAGCAGTCTAATAGGATCTTGGCCTACAGCTCCCAGGATATCCCAGACAGTATGGCCAATGGCAGAAGAATAGCAAGGAAAGGGGCCATCCCAGCCTCATTGGGGAACGAGTTCCAAACTCTGGAAGCATATATTAAGAAAGCCCTCTTCTTCTATGAATAAAATCTCCTTCCTCCTCTTTCTCCTCCATCTCACTCTAATTCCAACAGTCTATTTACACTACAGAAATAAAGCAGTTCAACACCATTACCATGGGTCTATCAGATGGAATCCTGGGATTTGTACCCAGGAGAACTATTCAGCCTAGTCTGTCAGAGTTCCAAACTACAAATCCCAAGATTCCATAGGACTGAGCCATGACAATGGTGTCAAACTGTTGTATTAGTGCAGTGTGGATACACCCCAGCAACATAGCCTACTGTGGGCCTTCATGGATACCACAACCCATGGATGCCCAAGTCTCATTAAATACAATGGCATAACAATAATGGTGTTCCTTATATAAAATGGCAAAATGTTGTTTGGAATTTATCCTTTAAAAAAATGTTTGAAGCTGAATCGGTGGATAAAGAATCAGTAGATAAAGAGGGATTCAAGTGCAAGTTAGGGAGCTATAGTCAAAGCAAGGAACATCTCCAAGCTCAGAGTAAAATAATGGTATTAGTCATCTCGAAATGTCTCGCAGCATCGCAACCAAAGATTTTGAAACCTTTCCAGTCACGTTCAATTGATGCAGAGATTCTGCCACAAATCTGGGAGGCTTCTAAAGAGGAGGCCATTTTGAGGTTTGGTTTTGGTTCTGCTCCCTGGAGAATCCCCTGGGTCTAATTCAGCAAAAAGATTTTGCTTAATGTTGTTCTGGACCCTAGCCCACTTCCAATGCATTGGGGTTGGCACAGTCTAACCAACATGTTCCCCACCAGATGTACTCTGGAGCCATAGGGGGATCTCATCTTTCTAGAACGAAACCTCGACATAGATCCCCCCCCCCCCGAGCCTAAATATGGCTTTTAATCTACATTATGCACATGCCCTTTATTAAGATACATATCACAGAACAAAGATCCGGAAAAGGTGCTTTCTATGCGCAGCTCCTGCAGCCAAATGTTTAATCCTGCAGTGTTGGAAGGCGAGTTCAGGAGGACCAGAGAGGGAACAGTGGAACTGAGATGTAATTGACTTGGCTGCAAAAGAACCTCTCTTAAATTAGAGATATTTTTAAACCCTCAGTGGCCTGGCATAGGTAAGCCAAATATTTAGATATTAAAAGGGGCAGATGTTTTCCGTTCCTTCCACAACCTCCTTGATATTTTTTCCCAGCCTGTTTAACTTGGCACATTCCGTCAAGTTGGTGTATTTATCTGTTTATTTATTCACATGACGGAACGACTAAGTATATCCCCTGGTGCCTCCTGCTATGTTATGTTGTTGGAATATTGCAGACTTTGGACCCTTCTGTGCCATCTTGGAAAGTCTTTCCAAGATGTTCAAAGCATCTAACCTACAACAAGAAATGCAAGATACATCTAGGGTGGGGAACTTGTGAACCGGGGACTACATGTGGTCCTAAACCTTTCCTCCTCGCTGCAAAGGAGGCTGCTGCCACACTGCAGAATTAGTGCAGTTTGATACCACTTTAACTGTCATGGCTCCATCCTACGGAATTCTGGGACAAGTCACCTTTTTGTATTTGTTGGCAGTCCAGAAGGGAGTCTTGGTACAGAAAATTGACCATCCACTGTGGTCCTCCTTTTCCAAGACATGTCTTACATTTCAATCTTATGTCCTGGGCTACGGGAGGAATTGCAAAACATCCTCTGTTTGAGCCATAAAACCTGTCCTTGTGTCATCAGTTGCTTCTAGCTCAATAGATTTATTACTGCCCCAGATGCTGCAAAAGTTTATGGAGAAGATTTTCAGAGAAGGTAGCTGCTGACCATGTGGTGGTTTTGTGTTGTTTTTCTGACAGGTGTGGAAAGGAAAGGAGGATCTGAGTTATTGAAGCAGATCAGCGGCACCAAGAGGAGGGTGAAAGTGTGCAATTCAGGTTGAGGAAGCAGCAGGAGGAACGAGAGAGCAAATGGGAAAACTACAAATGAAAGTAATGATTTAAATGCAGATTCAGTCAAGTGTTTTTTGCTAGTAAAGTACAATTTTAAGCATTTGTCGTGCTTAGAGTTCTGTAAGTATGTTGCAACGCATTTGAACAAATGTAAGTTCCTTGGGAAAATGTAGCTGAATACATAAGAAAATACAGCATATGTAATATAGCTGTAAATAAACCATATGAACTAAATTTATATCTACCGTGGGCCTTTGGAATCCGCTGGGGTTTGCTTTCAGGACCCCGCATGGATACAAAAATCTGTGGGTGCTCAAGTCCCATTAAATACAATGGCATAGTAAAACTGTGTCTCTTATATAAAACAGCAAAATCAAGGATTGCTTTTGGGAATTTATATTTTCTGGAGTATTTTCAATCCACGAGTGTTTGAATCTGTGGATAAAAAAAAGTCCATGGATATGGAGGGCTGACTGTATATTGGTGTTTTAGCTTTTATTGGGTAATGTTATAAATTTTTCTTGAGTATTCTATGTTTTGCAGTGACTTGTGCTCCTTTGCGGTGAGGACATCTGGTCACCCTGATGGTTGCCCACCCCACTCTAAAGGGTTTGACGTTCACTGGTGACTGAGCCCATTGGAGACAGTGTGGCATCTCCACAACTCAGGAAACCATGCGCTCAGGGCATGCAGATGTCTGCTTGGTAGCATTTCAGGAACTCAGGTTATGATGGAGCAAAGCTCTTGCCTTGACTTCTAGGAGAAGCACACAGCACAATGCATATTTTTACCTACTTTGCTTCTAGGCCTTTTCTCTCCCTCAGTCACCCCCCCTAAAAAGAAAGATCTCTGTCTGCCATCTGATCATGGCTCAGGGCTGCTGGAACTGCACTCAGTAGTAATGGAACGCAGAGCCTGGGAGCAATTGTCCTTCCTTGCTGTAGTCTCTCTTGACAGCAGAATACAATTAAAGATTATACATTTTGGACAACATCTTGCACACTGAGCGAGAGATTAGACAAGAGATTGCACAGGGGAGTTTCCAAATTCCAACTTCTGAGGGCTGCTAGAAAAAGCAGTGGGTCAAGTTCAGAGTTGGACAATATGTACGGCTGGACGGTTCACAGAGCAGGTAAAGCAAACATGAAGTGATCCAACATCCACAGCCTGAGGATGAGAGGAATCCGTCTCTCCCTTTTGCATGTCTCCTGGCAAAGCGGATGCCAGCTGCAGCTGGCAAAGAGCGACAGGGGTGCACAGCTGAGCTCCAAAGCTGTCTTCTGCCATTAAACCATTTTGTGACTTTGCAAGGATGTTGCTAAAGATCTTGAGGGCTGCCAGCTTCCAGAATAAAACCTTCCTTAGAAGAATCTTGATGGATGCAGTACAGTCAGCCCTCCATACCCACGGATTTTTTTATCCACAGATTCAAGCATCCACAGCTTGAAAATATTCGCAAAAAAGTATAAATTTCAAATTGCAAAGCTTGATTTTGCCATTTTATATCAGGGACATCATTTTACTATGCCACTGTATTTAGTGGGACTTGAGCATCCATAGGTTTTGATATCCAAGGTGGAACCTGGAACCAAAACCCAGTGGATGACAAAGGCCCAAATATATTTTATTTTTACTTTTGAAAAGTTGCATTTATCTCCCAGTGTGGTGCAGTGGTTTGAGCATTGGACTAAGACTCTGGAAAACAGGGTTCAAATTCTGGCTCCGCCATGTAAACCTAATGGGTGACCTTGGGAAAGTCACACTCTCTTAGCCTCAGAGGATGGCAATGGCAAACTCCCTCTGAAGAAACTTGCCAAGAAAGTCCCATGGAAGGTTTGCCACAAGTCAGAAATGACTTGAAGGCACTCCACAACAAGAACAACAACCTAAGTGGAAGGAAGATGTTGGTAGCATGAGCTTTCGTAGGTTTCAGATGCATGTCTGGAGTAGAGAACTGTTTTTCAGAGCTTTTATCTTTTTAAATTGTATTTTATTTTATTTCAACTAGAGTGTGAATTGTTTTAATTGTGTGAAAAGTTTGATTGTATTTTGTGGACTTACATTTGTGTACGTTGCTGACACAAGAGCCAATGAGGCATAGTGGTTTGAGTGTTGGGCTGGAGATTAGGGTTCGATTCCCTACTTAGCTATGAAACTCACTGGGTGGCTTTGGACAAGTCACACTCTCTCAGCCTCAAGGGAAGGCAATGGCAAACCCTCTCTGAACAAATCTTGCCAAGAAAACCCCAGGATATGTCCACCTTAGGATCAACATAAATTGGAACCAACTTGAAGGCACACAACAACAACACCTTTCACTAACAGAACATGCCAGCCCATGTTTTGTTTGCAAGGATGGGCTCACACCTAACAGAATCCAACAAATCATAGTCTGTTTTATGGTTACGTGTGAACTCTGTGTCTCCAGCTTTCAACCTGCATTGCAGAACTACCAGAAGCAAGGGCATAAGCAGAAACAGCCTGAGGCAAAGCTGGCATCTTCAACTGGCTCAGGAGGATCGCTTCAAAAATGATGACTTAAATGTCTGGTTAAAAAACAGCAGTAGAAGCAGCAGCAGCAACTAACTTCCCAAGGTCTAAACTGGGTTAATGGCTTGTTAGCACATTGCGTGTATTAATAGGCTTCAAACCACAGGAAAAGAGATTCCACCTAAACATTAGGAAGCACCTCCTGATGACATGAACTGTTTGACAGTGGAAGACGCTGCCTTGGAGCTTAGTGGAGTCTCCTTTTTGGGAGGTTTTTTAAACAGGCTGGATGGACGTCCGTCAGAAATGCTTTGATTGTATATTCCTGCATGGCAGAAAGGGGTTGGATTGTATGGCCTCTGTGGTGTCTTTCCGTCTCTAGGAAGTTTATCACATGGAGGGTGAATTGGTAAAATCCCATGCACAAATGGGATTTTACAATCCAGGTTCTTTGTCAGATGCATTGTTGTGAAAGAGAAACAACACAAAAATAGTCCAAACTGAAAGCTCCTTTGCACTTTTGGAATTTAACAGAAGTAAAAAGGAGCTGGTTTTGATGACTTTGCATTCAGGTTATTTTTGTGTTATTTCCCTTTCACGCAAATGTCATCTGAACAACATCCCACAAATGTGTCTTTCCCCCCAACTTTCTGTTCAGGTTAACCCTGAACGTCGTCTGAAAAACAACCTGGAAATGCGGGTTATTTTCAGTTTAAATTTAGTTTCTGCACGGGATTCGTCCCATATGATACATTCCTAGGATTCTATGATTCTAGGCTGGTTATTAAAACAGTTTTGATTGTGGCCACATCTCCTGACCCCCCCCCCCCAAAAAAAAAAACTATGGATACCGGCCATGAAAGCCTTTGACTTCACAGTTTTGATTGTGGTTTTGTGACCTTGGATGAGACAACATGGCATAGTGGTTTGAATGTTGGGCTACAACTCTGGAGAGCAGGGTTCGATTCTGTGCTCGGCCTTGAAACCCACTGGGTAGCTTTGGCCAAGTCACACTCTCTCAGCCTCAGAGGAAAGCAAGGGCAAACCTCCTCTGAATAAATCTTGCCGAGAAGACCCAAGGATAGGTTTGCCTTAGGGTTTCATGACCGCGCTGGGAATCAAACCCTAGTTTCCAGAGTCATAGGTCCTGAACAGACAGGCCAAAATAAAGCTGCTTTGGGTCACTTTGGAGGTATGCTGTTTAAATGATGCATGCATCTGAAGAGGCCAGAAGCTGCGCCAAAGCTGTGCTCCAGTTCTTAGGACTGGAGCTTTGGGCGCAGCTTCCATCCTCTTAGGATGCATGCATCATTTAAACAGCGTACCTCCAAAGTGTCCCAAGGCAGCTTTATTTTGGCCTGTCTGTTCGAGCCCATAGACCAACATTACACAACACTACATAAGCAAAAAAAGGAGTCAACATTTTTGCTATATTTTTTAAAACAAAAGTAAACAGCAAACAAAGTAAAACCAGAAGCAGAGAAGGGCAAGGGAATGGAAAGATGGGAAACCTGAGTAGCAGAAACTTCATGCTGCAAACTTTTGTAACAGCCTCTGCTGGTAATAACGAATGCAAAATTCCCTTGCAATTCCAAAGCCATGTTCGGCCAGAAACTTTAGAAAAGCATGGTTCTCTCTCTCTCTCTCTCTCTCTCTCTCTCTCTCTCTCTTTTAAAAGTGATTGCTTTCTGGGGGAAATTAGCCTTCTATATGAAGGCAAGGCACCTGAGTGAACGTGTTCCAGCGTCCATCAGCAAAAAGACAAGAGAGGTGAACTATGAAATTGCCAGAATAACATGGGATGAGAGGAGGGCAGAGGCTGGGCTGCACGTCCGTTTGTTAAAAGTCTCACAAAGAGGCTATTGATTTGGATTTGGAAGTCCGATCTCTCTCCTACATCCAGAGAGCACCTAAGCATTATGCAA
Source organism: Sceloporus undulatus (assembly GCF_019175285.1). Classification (NCBI taxonomy): domain Eukaryota; kingdom Metazoa; phylum Chordata; class Lepidosauria; order Squamata; family Phrynosomatidae; genus Sceloporus; species Sceloporus undulatus. Next base: position 152,736,901 of record NC_056527.1, on the reverse strand, counting down.
CCCTTGTATTGATTCCAGTTGAGAAATAAAATCATCTCACAGAGGCTTGCGACTATTTTAAAAAACAAACAAACAGGATCGAGGTTTTTATTCTTTTCTCTCTCTCTCTCTTTTACATAATATAAAAATGCACACAATAAGTAAGTAATAGCTTACAAATGTGATAGTGGGGGCTATCATTTCTGCACAACAAATGCATTGACTTCCCTGCAAAAATAACGAAGAGCCAGTGTGATGCAGTGGCAAGTTCGATTTCAGTGCGCCAGTGAATGCATGTCATGTTTCAGTGTGAACTTTAAAAGGAGCTATCCAAAAGGCCTGATTATTGTTGTTGTGTGCTGTCAAGTGATTTCCAACTTATGGCAACCCTAAGGCGAACCTCATATGGTGTTTTCTTGGCAAGATTTGTTCAGGGGAGGCCTTACCTTCCCCTGATGCTGAGAGCGTGTGACTTGCCGAAGGTCATCCAATGGCTTTTATGGCCAAGCAGAGAATTGAACCCTGGTCTCCAGAGTCATAATCAAACCACTACTCAATGCTGGCTCTCTCAAAAAACCTAACCCTGTCCCCCAAATCAGCTCAGCACCTTGGATAACTCTCATGAAAACCACCAGCCTCCCATCCTGTGATGGAAGGGTTAGGATCTTGGATCAGAGCTTGGAAGATAAAGGTTCTAGTCCTCACTAAGTCTTGGGTAGCTTTGGGCCAGCTACTTTCTCTCAAGGTTGCCATGCGTGTGAAGTGTGTGAACGGGGAAAGCCAAGTATTGCTTTGAACTCATGTGTGGCAAGTGGGGATTTAAATGTTGTGAATGCATAAAATTAAAAAAAACAAACAAACAAACCCGAAACGTAGGAAGTTGCTTTACACAACCTTGGCATTTTTGCCCCTATAGCCCAATGTTGTCTACTCTGACTAGAACTGAAGTGAAGACCTTCTATCTGCAAGCCATGGATCCTGCCACTAGGCCACAGCTGACACCTGAGCCATTGTAATTGTGTGTTTGTAGCTTGTCCACCTAGATAACAAGGAAATCAAAATTGTCAAAGAGTTTCCATACTTTGGATCAAACACTGATCAGAACAGAGATTGCAGCCAACAAAACAGATGAAGATTAGAATGGGAAGGGCAGCCATGAAAGATCTAGACATGTTCCTAAAGTGTAAAGATGCACAACTGAACACTAAAGTTGGAATCTTACAAGCCATTGTTTTCCCCTTCACCATGTACGGATGTGAGCGCTGGACAGTGAAGAAAGTGGATAGGAAGAAAATCAACTCATCTAAGATGCAGTGCTGGAGAAGAGTGCTGAGGATACCATGGATGGCCAAAAAAGACAAACAAATGGGCCTTTTAACAGATCAAGCCCAAATTCTCCCTGGGAGCCAAGATGACTAAATTGCAGCTGTCATACTTTGACCACATCATGAGAAGATATGATTCATTAGAAAAAATAAGGTGGAGGGTAGTGGGATCAAACATTTATAGGAATTAGGGCTGCAGCCAGGAAATCAGAAGAAGATTAAGAATGGGGAGGACAACTATGAAAGAACTAGAAAAGATCCTAAAATGCAATGATACACAAGTTAGAATCATACCGGCCATTCCCTTTTATCATGTGTGGATGAGACAGCTGGACAGTTAGGAAAGAAGATAGGAAGAAAATCAATTCATTTGAGATGTGGGGCTGGAGAAGAGTGCTGAGGATTCCCTAGAAAACCAAAAAAGACAAACAAATGGGTCCTAGAGCAGACCAAGCCAGAAATCTCCCTGGAAGCCAAGATGACAAAACTGAGGCTGTCATACTTTGGACACATCATGAGAAGGGAGGACTGATTGGAAAAAACAATAATGCTAGGAAAAGTGGAGGGATGCAGAAAGAGAGGAAGCCTGCATGATAGATGGATGGACTCTATTAGGGAGGTCATGAGTATGAGCTTGGAGATGTCTTATCCACAGAGTCGCTATGGGTCGAAATCCACTCGAGGGGAGTTAACAACAACAATAAGTAGAAAGAGAGGAAGCCAGATGTCTTGACTCCATCAGGGAGGCCACCGTGGGCCAGCATCTCCAGGACCCAAGCAAAGCAGTGGAGGATAAGGAGTCTTGGAGATACCTCATTCACAGGGTTGTCGTGAATCGAGGCTGACTCCAAGACAGTCAGAAACAACTTACGTTCATATGGCAGATGATCTTTCAATGGGTGTGGGTGTCTATTGCCTTCTAGTCGCCTGTGGACTTAAGGTGACTCCATGGATTTTATAAGGTTTTCGGAGGCAAGGAATACTCAGAGACAGTTTTCCCAGTACCTCCCTCTGAAATCTAGCCTACAGCACATTGGTGGTCACACAAATCAAAATATAGCTGTATGCAAGGGTCATGTCTGACGCTGTCGATGAAAGATGTAGACTTTTTTCCCCCATATGGAAGAGGTTTGTGCCTTGGAAAAGAACAGCAAATTGATCTTGGACTTAGTACTGTTTTTCCATAGGCCATAGAGAGGTCTTAAAATAAACATCTTTGAATCAAACAGCTCTATTTTGGAGGTTCCATCAAACCCAATTTTGTCACTTGAATTGTCCTTGTAAGGCAAGGATGGAGAACCGACATCCCATGGGTCTCAAAATCCAAGCCATAATCCTCTCCTATAAGCCACGCCCCTCTATTTAGGCCACACCCCTCCCCCTTTGCTGCCGCCACACCATCACATGCCCATTGCAGGCATGTTCAATGTGCAAGAAAATCTGGATCCATTTATGGGGTTTGCAATACAAGGTATTCCAGTTTGCTGAGCTGAATGATACAATCTCTCTACAATGTAAATTAATATTTATATCCTAAGCTTGTCTCCTCAATTGCATCCTGATTTTGCCACATGTTTATTATCATAAGCATCCCATGCCTTATTAGCTAATGGTCTGTTCAGGCATTTCTCCAATTTGTACCTTAGCAAGAAACAAAATACTGTATAATGTTTAAATTTAAAAAGCCAGGAAGGTTGCATCTGCAGTTTGACACCACTTTAACTGTCATGGCTCAATGCTATGGAATCCTGGGATTTATAGCTTTCTCTGTTGGAGCACTCTGGGGTGCCATAGCAAACTACAGATCCCAGGATCCCGTAGCACCGAGCCATGGAAGTTAAAGCAGTTTCAAGCTGCATTATTTCTGCAGTACAGCATCAGCCTTGAAGTCTACAATATTAAATATGTGTTGTGCAGCTTTGGGCTTTCCTTTCACCTCTGAGCAGTTCAGCAGCTGAACCTCCTTTCGGCTTGAGTCCAGTTGTATCATATTAGCATCTTAAGAGGCCAGAAGCTGCGCCAAAGCTTCACTCCAGTCCATAGGACTAGAGCGTGGCTTCTGGCCTCCTAGGATGCATGCATCATTTAAACAACATACCTCCAAAGTGACCCGAAACAGCTTTATTTTGGCCTGTCTGTTCGGGCCCATGGTAACCCACTTAGGAAATACTTAATTGCACTGGTAAGAGGTATAGAACTGTACTTGCTATTGCTGTTGCTAAGGGCAAGACTCCACTCCACCTCTCCTTTCCTTGCTGTGTTAGGTGCAAACTACTTTCGCACTTAATAGTTTTGCCCCTCAATAACTTTTGCCATCTTGACCATGCTCTGATGTTGCTTGGCCAGTTTGCAGCTGTGAAATGTTGCAGGGTATGCTTTCTTGTGAATAATAACAGTAAAAACAACAAAAGCAACAATGTTTGTTTATGCAGTGGGCCCTTCCTATAAGCAGGGATCCGTTCTGGACCCATCCACCCCGCCTATGGGGAAAATGGCCTATGCTGAAATCCTATGGATTCCTATGGTGGTACACTCCTGTGCCTGGTGGCGTGCGCCTACAGCACGCTATTTTATCCGCTGGGGCTTGCCGTCCATGTGAGCTCAAGCATGGTGTGAGCAAACTATAACACCATTTTCACTAAAGGGCAAAACATCAGACATATATAATCGAAAACAAACTATAAACAAAACCCTATAAAATGCCAAAATAATAAAATAATATACTGATGTACCAAAAACAAAATCCTCCTGTTTGCTACCCTTCTTGGCTACCTTAGGCACACTCAGCAACTTAATCCGCCAAATCAAAGAGGAAGGTCTTAAACTCTTTACGAAAGCAAAGCAAGCCCTGCAGTCGGAGATGCAAAGGAAGACTGTTCCACAAACGCAGTGGCGCACTGGATACTGTATATTATTTCCTTGCAAAGGCCATCGCAATGAGAGAGGAAAAAATAACATTTCCACATATTTCTTTCATTTTGCTGTACAGACCAATGTAAGCCGTTTCTCTCTCTCCTATGCTGGACAGTCATGTAATGGGAAGAAGACGGAAAAATCCCTGTTCTGGCCTTAAGGCAGACCTTGATTGGAAATGAGGAACTGCTTGGCTGCTCTCCTTTGTAGATTAGCCCCACAATTCATGAGCCGCTGGTAATCGCCTATCTCCAATGACATATCCCTAAATAACAGTCTGCATCACTGCGATGGAATAGCCATCCTTCATGGAAATGAGCTAGCCTCCCGGACTGTGTATGGGTTTGTTTTCCGATACAGTGTGGACTAGGGATTGGAAAGGCAACTTTTGTAGACTGCGGTGTCCAGAGCCATCTAACTAATATAGGAATCTGGGAGGCGTAGTACATAAACATAAACTTACCAAATGTAGGCCTGGAATGACGGCATGGATGCTATGACATGTGATGCGGCTGTTTAAAATAAAAGAATATTAAACCACAGAATTCTCTCAACTCCGGCCCAAGCAGGGACAAAAAATGAATGATTATCTACTTCAGGAGTGGGCAACTGTTTGGGATTCAGAGACAAAAATAAAGTGCGTCCAGAGGAGGGCAACCAAAATGGTGGAAGGTCTGGAAACCATAAAGCCCTATGAGGACCGAACTAAGGAGCTGGGTATATTTAGCCTGGAGAAGAGAAGGTAAAGGGGTGACATGATGATAGCCACATTTAAATATTTGAAAGGATCTCATATTGAAACTGAAGAAAGCTTGTTTTCTGCTGCTCCAGAGATATAATAATAATAATAATAATAATAATAATAATAATAATATTTATATCCTGCCTCTCTGTGCAACACAACTGGGGGGAGGGGGGGCTTACACATTAAAACAATACAATCTCATCCCAAAATCCCACCCACCCCTAAAATACAATTAAACAGTACATAGTTTAAAACATACCTTAAAATAATAAACAAATAAGCATAATAAGCACAAATCAAACACATTGGCTGTAGCAGGGTTAAGAGGCATAACAGGTTCGGATTTTTGGTGGCCGGTTATCTGTTCAGGAGAGGCCTGCCGGAAAAGATCCATCTTAACAGTTTTCTTAAAGCTGTTTAAGGTGGTAATGTGACAGATTTTCTCTGGCAGGCCATTCCAAAACCTAGGAGCGGGTGCCAAAAAGGTCCTCTGGGTGGTTGCCGACAGTCTAGTTTTTATAGGTTGCAACAAATTCCTCCCAGAGGACCTGAGATACAAAGCAATGGATTCAAACAACAGGCAAGGAGATTCCACCTCAACATTAGGAAGACCTTCAAGACAGTAAAAGCTGTTCAATAGAGGAAGACACTGCCTTGGAGTGTGATGGAATCTCCTCCTTTGGAGATTTTTAAACAGAGCCTGCTTGGCCATCTCTTGAGAGTGGTTTCATTGCATCATCTTGCATGGCAGAATGGGGTTGGCGTGTATGGCCCCGGTGGTCTCTAAAGAGGCTGTTTCCAGATCAAGGTAAAATGAGGGATTATTCCTCCTCTAATCCTTGGTGAGACATGATGAGAAGCCTTGATCTGGCCTAATTATTATTATTAACCTTTATTTATAAAGCACTGTAAATTTACACTTGCTTCTAGTTAGAAGGTGGAAGCAGAGCGGAGCCTGCACCTGGCACCTCAAAGACAGTGAGAGAAGGAGAGAAGATAAGCAAATACATAGAACTTCCACAAGAGTCTTTGCAAGTTGGAGCAACCAAACAATTAAGCCTTACAAACTTTAGCAGGCTTCTCCTCTACCGACTGAGCTGGAGATTTGCAGATTATTATATATTATTAAAATTTATTTTATTTTTATCCCGCCTTTCTCCCAAAGTGGGACCCAAGGCGGCTAACATATATAAAACACATTAAAACAACAATTAAAATTAGATGCAATCCTTTCTTCTTGCATAGAGCTAAGCCTATGAAAACTGGAGAGTTTGCAGCCTCGTCTCTCAGCTGGAAATGGCCCACAGAATCTGTAGACCCAGAGTTTCAGTCTTTGAGATCTGACAGCCCTGGTCCTGATGGATGCCGAGTCTGTAACCAAGCAGTATGGAACTGCCAGATTATAGTTTCCTCTCCTTTAAATAGAAATGGTTTTGTTTCTTTTGTAATCTGTTGAGACAAGTCTTGTGAAATGTCCTCAGATGACCCAATTATTTGCAACTCTTTTTGCCTCCCCTAGTTACATTATTATGAACATTTGTTATTTTCTTGCAAGGCAGAAGGGAAGTGGCTTCCTTGATCTTTTGCTCTTGTTTTCCCCCTGTTAAGCTCCTTGAGTGCCTCTGGTCATATCATCTGTGTGAGGTGGAAAAGAGTCATTTGCGTGACTTATCTAAGTGCCCTGCAAGCACAAGGATGCAGCGTGGAAGGAAAGTTTCAAATCAGCAAAGTAAGAATGAGCAAGGAATAAAACAAGAGAAACATACCTATGTTTGATGATTCTCTATGTGTGTGTGTTCATCTGTGTGTACAAAAAATGACCACTCTCAAAATGGCATGTATGTTCCTTCAAGTTGCCTGTTGATTTATGGCAGACTTTCTAAAGCAAGGAATACTCAGAGGCAGTTTTGACACATCCTTCCTCTGGCATATAGCCTATAGCACCTGATATTTGTTGGTGGTCTCCCATCTGAGTACTAACCATGCCTGACCCTACTTAGCTTTCAAGATCAGTCAGGATCTGGTGCCTTTTGGATGTTTAGGATGCCTGTGTGCATGTGACATGAAGTCGCCTGTCTATTCATGGTGACCCCATGAATTTCATAGGGTTTTCTTAGGCAGGAGATGCTCGGGAGTAGCTTTGCCATGTCCTCCCTCTGAAATACCATCTACAGCACCTGGTACTCATCTCCCATCTGAGTACTAACCAGGGCTGATCCTGCTTAGCTTCCAAGGTCAGATGGAAACTGCAAGGAAGCAGAATTTTCCTTCTTTAGCAATGTCCACAGTCAGTTGTTTATGTGGGTGTAATGTGTTTTGACAGGGAGGAAATCATTATGTAGATGATTTCAGGTTTTATAACCACTCGCACTGCCTTGTCCTATTTTGCTCTTGTTAGGATTCAGAGAAGAGGGTTTGCATTTTCAAAGGGAAGTGATACAAAAGGGACTACTGATGTTCTATAAATCAGATGCAAAAGCAGCCCAGTGCTCAGTGCTTGGGATGTCGCTCTGCTTACTCCAAGCCAGGACTCATAAATCTAAATGGATAAACAATATAGATGTTGCAGATGATGTGAGTTGAATCGTAAATGGGAGTGAGCCCAAAGGGCTGGGGCATGTTTACATGGAAGCATTAGTCAAATGTGGGCAACTATGGAAGGCATGGAGGCAGACCTTCAGAACCATTCCCTTCTAGCAGACCTCATCCCACCAAATCTGTTGTCATTGTTGTCGTGTTCCTTCAGTTGTTTCCTATCAATGGTGACTCTAATCTAAGGTGACTGTATCTTGTGGTTTTCTGTGCAGAAAGCGTTTGCCTTTGCCTCCCTTGGAGTAAGGGGTTGTTCAGACAGTGAAAATAATCCAGGTAGAATCTGGGTTGAGTTTTCGTTGTTCACGTGCATTTTGAACCAATACACACAGGTGTGAAGTCGAAGGCTTTCATGGCCAGCATCCATAGATTTTTGTGGGGTTTTCAGGCTATGTGGCCATGTTCTGGAAGAGTTTATTCTCTGAAGATGCCAGCCACAGATTCTGGCAAAACATTAGGAATAAATTTTTCTAGAACATGGCCTCATAGCCCCAAAAACCCACAAAAATACAGGTAGACTTCAGATAAACCAGGATAAACCTCTGTATGCCTTGAACATGCTTCGAATACATCCACATCATCCACACCATCTTTATTTGAGTGCAGACATGTGTGAGCAAGATGCACATGGATGCGGTGCCATAGTGTGAGCAGCAAACCCAGAATGTGTGAGTGAGATTATTCCCATAGTTGTGCTAAAAAACAGCAACATCTGAGTGACCCCTGAGAGAGTGTGACTTGCCAAGGATGACCCAGTGGGTTTCCATGGCTGAACGGGGATGCAAACTTTGGGCATTTTGGGCAGCTTCTTTAAATTTTGGATTGAAAATCCTCTTTTCGTATAGCCAATGATTTTGGTGACCCTGTCTCTAGGCAAGTATCCATGTTTTTTCTCCAAGGCCAGATGCAACGTATATTACAGAGAATTACTTTATGGTAGATTTGCCAGTGTTCCTTACACTGAAAAAAGATGCTCATGTAGTAACTCAGAAGCAGAGCCTATGAAACATAATTTACTAGACTGTAGTTTTTACGACCAGATTCGACAAGCCAAAATCTATCCATTATTGAGTGAGATGCATGGAAGATCAGATCTTTTTAATGTAAAATTCTTGTCGGAAGATAAATGCCCAAATGTCACTCTCGAAGTTGCTAAATTTCTCTCTGAGGCAGCTAGGATTTAGTAACCCCTTTGACTCTTGTCTTACTGGGGGGGATTTTGGGGACTTGTATCTCTTGACTGTATGTGTAAATTTAGGGTCTATGAATTTAGGGTCTATAAATTATGATGGAAAATCAGAGCAGATCCACTGACATGGAAGCTGTCAGCTGCCATGTTTTGGGTTGGAGACATTCAGCACAGAGCCATAGTTCGCTGTCAGATGTGGCTGATGTTCTTACACCTTTGTAAAATGCTGGCATTTTAATGCAAGCTTGTCTTCTCTGGATGGCAGTTTCTTCCAGGCGATCGCCCACAGCTATAAATCCCAGGATGGAGCCATGGCAGTTAAAACAGTGTCAAGCTGCATTGATTCTGCAATGTGGCAGCAGCCTATGAAACAAGTGTGGAAATCATTGTCTATGTCCCTTTGTCTCCACTGGGTGTCCAAAAACCACGACTGGACGTCCATTAAAAATGTCTTGCATTTATAGATTTGCAATTGGTTGCACATTGTCTGCATTCAGCAGAGGCATGGTGTAGTGCTAGGAGCATCATTGGTGGATGCAAGGGATGTGGGCCACACTGGGTGACACCCTAAGATGGGGTGACACCACTGGTCCCCAAACTAGAAACCCGGCTGTGGCATTCATTCCCCCACATCCCTTGAAAACACTGGAGCTACAATATATTGTAATTTAAAGATGTCATTTTAATTTTGCTAGTTGTTTATGTCCCAGTTATTACCATTATATTCAATGATCTGTGAGTAACATTAGTGCAAAATACATTACTAAGGATTTTGCTTGGCGTTGTATGGAAGGAGGTCAACGATGAGGGTAGTACCATGAGTTACCGCACCGGATGATGATAACCCTAGTGCCTCCACTGTGTAGTGCAACCACTGCTTTAACTACATAAGTGTAAATATACACCACAAAAGAATGATGTTGGATCTCAAATTTCATCTCCCTATGGATCTGGGATTTTGTTTCTGTCTCAGATTCACAGTGGCCTGCACAACTATGCTTGTTCTTGTGCATGCATGCTTATGATTATATTTTGTATCTCTTGTATATGCATATTGTATATGCATGCAGGTTCCCAACATAGCCTGCTGCATGCAATCCAATTAAGTGCTTTCACCAACTCTCTTTTTTCTATTTTAGTCCTGGAAACTCTGCAGATCCGGCTGGCGAAAGACCATCCAGCAAAGCTGAGTCAGCAACATGGCCAAACAAAGCAGTATCCATCCAGCTGTAGGAAGAGACCTGTGTGACTAAAAAGAAGCAGCAGCTAATTTTCAGTATATACGACATCCCTGTTGTCCAAATACAGGCCATGATCTCCCTTGACACTTCAGTCATGGTGTTTATGTGTGTGTTGTTTCTGGGTGGAGGTGCTTAGGAGTTCTTTGCAAATTTAAGCATTAACTAATTACTTACATAAGGTGCATTTTTTGTGGGTTGCCAAACCAAAGTGGTTTCCCAGATTCCTTCAAATCTTACCCAAGACGGAGATGGCCAACGATGCCTTCTGGCTGCCACCTGCTGGTCAGTTTAGGGAGATGAAGCCCTTTGAACAAACACAAAAAGTTTGAACCAAAACTGAACTGAACATTTTATAGAAATGTCTGGTGCTTTCCAGTGCCTGGAGAATTTGAGAAACATTCACCCATCACTGCTGCCACCACCCTTGAAAAAAATATTCAGCAAAGGTATAGATACACTCTAAGTTTCTGTTCCTCTACCTGGCCTCCTCTTTGTCCCCAGCTTTTAATTTATTAATAACCATCATGGGGAACATGGGGTCTTCCAAATGTTGTTGGATTATCATTCCTATCAACCCCAGCCAGCAGAGCTCAATGGTGAAAGCAGGAGATTTATAACCCTGTTGTTCATATATTGTTGGATTTCAGTTCCCATAAATCCTCTACCGTTGATCCTGCTGACTGGGGATGATGGGATCTAGTGTCTGAACATCTGCTAGATGACTGGTTCAACATGTTAGTTCAACAGCTCAAATTGGACTCCTTTGTTACCCAAGAAAGGAATGGAGGGGGTGGGGTCCCCACCAACTGTATCAGTTTCTCTTTAAAAGTTGGAGAAATTAGTTTTGCAAGAGGCTGGGGAACCTTTAGGATCACTGGCACCTCTGTATACCAGTAATAACTGAGGAGGACTTCAGGTTTGGGTGAATTAAGAAGGTTTTATTTAGACTGCAATCACGCACACAAAGTGATAGCAATTCCAACAAACACAGCATTCAGAGATAAGTGTAATGGAAATATGGAAACTGGATAGCAGAGTTTGAGGGATTTAAAGAGAGTAATATTTACCTGTCCGAAGAGTAGACCACAGAAAGTAGGAATGGTTCAGACTGATGTCTGAGGATGATGCAGGTGATACATGGAATGCAGCCTGGGACAACTGTATACATACCACATGTGCAGAGGCTAGTTTGGGGGAACCAATATTTATACCTGAAAACTAGCCTCTGGGGATGTGCTATCTTGCAAAGTAGCAAAGACTTGATGGCTTTCCTAGGAACCAACAATAGGATTTTGGACTGATTGATGGATTTATCTTTAAAGTTACAGAAGCAGCAATTGGATCAGGGCAACTCCAGGATGGATGGTCCAGAAAGTTGGCTGAAAGCAAAGCAAGAGGTAGGCAGAGAGAACTGGCTTACTACTTTGATGCAATGAGGACTCCTTAGTCTCTTGGTGCAAGATGAAGTCTGGAGTTATTCACACTGTAAAAATAATCCAGGCTAAATCTCTGTTGTTCACACACATCCCGAATGCACCCGATTAACTTTTTTGGTGGGCTGCCAAAAACCCCACCTTATCTGGGATAATCAATATGGGTTCCCCCCCCCCCAAGTTTTAAAAAAAGTTCTGCATCATCCGTAGTGTGACTAAATAATGCAAATAGACCCAAATAGACCCAAGATAAAATGCTGCATACCAAAAAAAAAAAAAAGGTTCCGAATGCATTTGCATTGTCAGGCCCATCTTCAGTCGAATGCTTGCACATGTGAGCAGCTGAACTTGTAGCGATGTGCGTCGATGGGGTTGCTCCTTTTCTCATGGGAACTTCACTTAGTGTTCTAAAAAGTCATTGGGACCACTTAAGAACACTCTGGTTCCAGATATGAAATAGGAATATATGGAGACCCTAAATCTAGCGCGAGGTATGGAGGGTGTACTCGCACCTCGGTCGTGAAACTGTTTCCTTGTGGCACCCGTTCTCATATAACCTCCCCCTGTTTCTATTTCCCTGTGAGCAATCTGATGTGTGGCATGTGATAATTTTAAAAAATAATAATAACACAAAACATCTCACAGGGCCAGTGAAATGGAAATGCTGGCAAGAACCCTGACCCATGTCTAACAGTCTAACAATCGATATCCCTTGGCTTTTGGGGAGAAAAATGATGAGTACCGAAAAGATGGTGAGGTCAGTTCTAGAAAGTGGAGTGAGTGAAGCGTTCTAACATCCTGAAGCAAGTGAAGAATTATTAATATTTAAAGAGAGATGCCCTTCCTCTTTCAGAGTAGGTGAAAGACAAGATGTGAGAGATTCACTTGTCCCAAAGGCCTCTGAAGAAAGGGAAGAGTCTCTCTTTCTGCCTGTCTGTCTTAATCTGATTTTATTGGTTTCACTACGCCTTTTCCATTTGGTTTCCTCATCATCTTTTCCTCTCTTTTTAAAAAGGGTAGTAATGGGGAGGAAGAGGTTTTCTGGCACATGCAAAAGATATCCTTGTAGAGTGCATGTTGTGTTGTTATTAAGAAACACAGGCACAACATACATTATGGGAGGGAAGCCATATAGGTTTGGGTTAAAGCACACCAGGTTGATTCCAAAACAGAAAACAAATGGATTTCCTAATTGCTCAGCAGCTATTCAATGCCAAAGGTGTTTTGTGGGGATGAGATACAGCAAGATGAAAACGGTTTTGCTCAGGGACCCTGCAATTGTTTTTAAGATACAGGAGATGCTCAGCACTCGATAGCAAATTGTTACTCATTTTCATTACCAATCCCAGAAATCCCTAACATTGACCAATGTTAAAGTGGAGTCAAACTGCATTAATTCTGCAGCGTACATGCAGCCCTTGTCTCCATGTAGGTACTTGCAGGCAAAGGCCCATTCACCATCCATCGACAGTGAAATTTCCTTAAATATTAAGATTCTTACAAGCAAAATGGGTATTTAGAAGGCCCTTCATACGCTCAGTGTTGTTGTGTGCCTTCAAGCTGTTTGCGATTTACGGTGACCCTAAGTCAAATCGATCATAGGTTTTTCTGGGGCCGAGAGAGTGTGATTCACCTGGAATCACCAACTGGGTTTCCATGCTCAAGCGGGGATTCGAACCCTGGCCTCCAGAGCTGTAGTCCAACACTCAAACCACGATGCCACATTGGCTTTCTGTGTTCAGTGTAGCTTATTCACAAGTAAATATGCATATGAAACCCTTATTATTCCTGGGAGAGCTCAAAAATAATTGCTGCCTTAATATGTCTTAGCATTTGATCATTATTTCTTATTGCTTGATCATTTTGATTGTATCAATTTCTGATTGATAATGCCCAAAAAGGCACAGTGACAGGGGTCCAGTTTTGCCTGATCATTTTAAGGGAGCTCAGTCACCCAGACCCATCTTAAGGGGAGCTCAAATCTCCCAACCTCTGTTCCGGACTCCATGGGGTTGTGGTTGTGTGCCTTTCCAACTTCTGGCAACCCTAAGGTTAATCTGTCATGGGGTTTTCATGGCAAGATTTGTTCACAGGAGGTTTGCCATTGCCCTCCCCTGAGGCTGAGAGCATATGACTTGCCCAAGATCACCCAGCGGGTTTCATGGCTGAGCTGGGAAATGAACCTTGGTCTCCACAATCATAGTCCATAACTGAAACCACTACACCAACAAGAAGGTCCCAAGTGTTTTGATACCACTTTAATTTCCATGGCTCGATGCTATAGAATTCTGGGATTTGTAGTTTGGTGGAGCACCAGAGCTCTCTGAAAGGGAAGGCTAAATATTTCACAAAACTACCAATCCAGGATACTGGATTATACTGCACCCGTTCACTCACAATACCAGCCAGGGGCTCAGAGTCGGCTCAGCCTGGCATCCTTCCATAGGTCACTAAAATGAGTGCCCAGCTTCTTGGCGGCTATTAGCTTATCCTTTGTAAACCACTTAGGGAGTGCTTAAGCGCCCTGAAAAGCGGTATGGAAATATACTTGCTATTGCTGTTGTGGCATGGCTGTTAAAGTGGTGTCAAACTGCTTCAGTTTTGGAGTGTGGATAAACCTTTGACTGTCATTACTAGAAAGAAATAAGTGAGTTTGTGTTTAGTCACCCACTGATGCATAATTTTATAAAGAATTGTAACCCAGTCAGTGGACTTCTTGCAGAAGTGATCAGAATGGAACAAGTAGAATGGTGAGTATTTGTTTGTTTGATTTCCATGGAAACAACTGAGAATCTTGGTCAAGGTGTCGGTTGTGGTTTGAGGCGTAGGGAGTGTTGGTTGTAGCTGAGAGGTGGTGAACGTGGTCGGATCGTGTCTGTGGTTTAGAGGTGGTGGAACGTGGTGGGATCGTATCAGTTGTGGTTGAGAAGTGGTGGAACGTGGATTGATTTCAACGCAAGAGGTATTTCGACTGGTTATTTTACTTATTTCCTGTTTGATATTAGTTGAGTCCTGTCTTTCTTTCAATGGAATGTACCACTGCTTTGTGTGAAGGCATCACAAGTTGG
>NC_056527.1:152711772-152722391 GCF_019175285.1 Sceloporus undulatus | reverse complement strand
ACTGTTGATAACACTGAAATTCTGGACCTGCCAACAACTATCAGGTCAAAGGCAACAAGGAGGTCATTGAAATCCATAACATTGGATAATTTCACACTGGAAAGAAGAAACCCTTAAAGTAAACAAGTTTGGCTACCAGCCTAAAGACAGCAAAAATGAATACTCATCAAATGCAAATGAAAAGCCACCCAGGATCAGGGGTCTCTCCCATGCAGATAAGTGATCACCAGTTAACAAACACTAATCCTGCTTTGCATATTCCTCCCATCCTGAGCGCCTGCCATCAATAACAGAACATACACAGATTAACATGGAATTTCTCCAGACCCAGGGTCACCCATAGATAATAGACTTCAACTAAGGTCGGACCCAGAAAAACCCAGAGTAGTAAGACAAGCAGCAACCAAAGGGAAGGAATTTTTACCATACATCAAGAGTCTCAGACAGAATAGGGAAACTGGGAAAAAAACACACAACGTCCAAAGGTTTATACAACCAAGATATCTTGGAATTGGGGCTCAAGTTCTAAACATGAGTTGGAAGAGACCACAAGGGGGCCATCCAGTCCAACCCCCTGCCTGCAGGAATCCAAATCAAAGCATCCCCCGACAGATGAGCATCCATAGTTTGAAATGTTCCAAAAATGTACATTTCAAACATCAAACCTTGATTTTCCACATTTTTATAGGCGGACACCATTTTGCTATAAGTTGTGTAGATCATTGGCTTTAAATTTTTGTTGATTATGAGAAAGCCTTTGATAGGGTTAACGGGCGGCTTTTTAAAAAGAGGCTTGCGATAGCCTGGTGTTGGGATAATTTTGGACTTTGGATGGCCTAATTGTATCAAAAACACCAGCCAGTTGATTTTGAATGGAGAAAAGACAAAGGCGATGCAGATTCAGAAGGGAACAAGGCCGGGTTGTCCTTTGTCCTTTTGCTGTTTATTTTAATTTTGGAAATTTTGAACGAGAGATTCGTATGATGTGAAACTAAGAGGTATTAAGATCAAAGGAATGGATGAAACTGAAGTCTTATGCAGACGTGGTGTCTTATCCTATCCAGACCACTGGAAGATATAGAAAAAATTAATAAGAACTTACGATACAACATATTTGACAATGTGTCAGGTTTGGTGGTTAACAAAGAAAAAACTGCCATGTTAACAATGAATTTAAACAACGAAGAGAGAAAGGATCTGGTGACAATGTGGGTTGCAAAAGTAGTGGATAAAGTCAAATATTTGGGATTTGTCTAACAAATAAAAACTCGGAATTGTTAAAAATAATTATGTGAAGATGTGGCCAAGTATAAAAAGATTAGATCGCTGGGACAAACTTGGATTCTATATGATGGGAAATATCTACTGTAAGCTGTCGTGCTCCCTAAAATAATGTTCCTTTTTTCAAACTATTCTACCGATTTTTTAAATGAGCGCCCCCTTTTAAGAGTGGAACAAGGCATTATTGCTGAAATTTATTTGTAGTGGGCCAAAAGCCAAGGGTTCGTTTATAAAATAATGTATGATGAAACTTAAAACGAGGTTTTATGCCCAGGATGGTTTATAACATGTTCTGCCACTGCTGATTTTTTTCCGGCTGACACTGACTCAGTTTGCAGTGTCTCTCATGCTCCTTGATTTGTCTTTGGACACTGCGTTTGGTGGTCCCTATGTAGACTTACCCACAGCTGTTGCGGGCCCTGATTCGGGTCTCTGGCAACTTGTAAGGAAAGATAACTATACCACTCTTTGGTCCAAAAGTATCCAGGAGAAATTGCTGAGATTGGGCTTCTCAAACAACTTCTTAATGTCACAAGATCTATCGAGAGCCCAGCAGATTATGATACGCCGCATAAAAGATATTGATATCCAACATTCTTTATCCTCTGCCCATATCTCCTGTTCTCCCATCAGCCTAGGGCTTCAGTTCAATTCAGAGAGGGAGGCATTTTATTTGCAAAATTTGACAATCCCAAAGTACTGCGCTGTGTTCTCTAAAGCCAGATTTAATGTAATTCCTTCAGCGCTCCTAGAGGGTGGGTTCAGGGGAACCCCCTACCATGAACGGGTTTGTCCCTGTGGTGATGGATCTGTTGAGTCTTTAGAACACGTTTTACTCTTTTGCACTTTTTATAAAGATGAGAGGTCAAGATTAATTTCTCCCCTCTTGTTCAAGTTTCCTGGTAGACTAAACAGTTGGTATATGAGATACCTGTTGAACTATGCTAAGAAAAGCAAAACAGAAACAGTAGCTAAGTTTCTTTTTTCTGCTGTTAAAACACGTAAGTTTATGAGTAAAACTAATTGATCAGCTTGGTCCCTTGTGCTTGCATTTGGTATATCCAAATAAATACCCACCTCGGTCTTGTGTTCAAGGTTCCATATTATTCAATATATCCGAGAGGTTTCTGTACAATTATAAACGTTTATCCCATGAGCATGCTATGAATATCCATTTTATGGCTTTATTTTAACAAGTTTATGCATTTTAACGATTTAAATGTTTTAATATTCTATACGTTTTATATGTTTTATATACATTTTGTTGTTAATGGCCTGTTGGCTGAAATAAAGTTAATGAATGAATGAATGATGGACCCACAGCTGCATGGTATATGGTAAACTCCTGCGGCTGTGAGAGGGTCTCTCTGGTCCTTGGCTGAGCGAAGCATTTGCTGGATTTTCTTGGTTGGTTTGTAAACCATTTGAATAAACCAGTTTCCCTATTCTGTCTGAGACCCCTACACACACACACACACACACTGTGTGACCTTGGGTCTGGAGAAAATTCCATGTTAATTTGTGTATTGTTCTGGTGTGGACGGCAGGGCCTCAGGGTGGGAGGATTTTGCAAAGAGGATTAGGGCCTGCTAGTTGGTGATCTTTATCTGTTTGACTTCAGCATCTGCTGACATTTGGTTTTAGGACCCCACATAGTAACCAAAATCCATGGATGTTCATTTTCCATTACAAACAATGGGGTTGTAATATGGTAATCTTTATCTAAAATGGCAACATCAAGGTTGGCTTTTTGGGGATATATATATATATATATATATATATATATTATTTACAAAGCATTTTTAAAAAAGTAAACTGGATGGCTCTGTTCTTTCGGTTGGAAGTTAGTTCTCAAAGATCTGCAAAGGATAATTTGCAAATTTTAAAGATGAAATTGGAGGACAATGCCTTGCAGATTAATCACATAAACTGTAGTAGTCCATGATTTCCATGTTGGTGGATTGGTGCACCCGCTCTGTCTTTTAGTCTGAACTCTGTGGTGCTGACTCTGTCTTGGGCTCCAGCGCCATGGGCGAAAACCTGGAAGAAATTCAATGCCCCAATAATATGGAAGTCCCAGTCTGTCACAGTGTACATGAAGTGTGTGAAATGTGGCTTTGCTTTTGTTTGTGAAGAATTTCCCAGCTCCACTAAATGACCCCAAGAACAAGCACCCCATGGCCATGCTTATTCACATTTTTAGCCTTTAAAAGGCCCAATGGCTGTAATCTTTCACAGATATAGACTGTTGGGTCTTTTCAGCCACAGTTATAGGGTGCAAGTGGCCTACCCCATCCTTTGGGGGTTGGTTTTTGGCATTTTCCAGGGCCAGAATCCAATTTCCATCAAGCCTGCAGCCGGCCTCTTTTCAGAATTTAAAGGGGGGCATTGCAGGAATAGAGACCCAATGTGGAATAGTGGTTTGAATAGAGGACTGGCTTGCTGAGGGACTCGGATTCAAATCTTCACTTAGCCATGGAAACATTTTGGGTAACCTTGCACAAATCCACGCTCTCTCAGCCTCAGAGGAAGGCAATGACAAACTTCCTCTGAACAAAGCTTGCCAAGAAATCCCTAGGATAAGTGTGCCTTTGGGCCACCATGAATAGGAAAAGACTTGAAGGCACACCCCAACAACGTTGTAAGAATATCACAATCCCATGAGCGCAGGTATTTCTGTTCTGCCAGGGAGTAAAGAATAGAATAGCACCTCCTTGGAGACATTTTGCTGAACCTTCTTTGCTTCTGTAGGCTCAGTGTTTTCTGGCGAAATGAAGGCCAGACGCAGGGAGCCACGAAGGCGGAAAGGGCCCCTGCGCTGTGTGGAAAGGCCACAAAAAAGAATGCACCCACGGGAAGAGATTCTGAGGTTGGTATTACTCCAAGGGCCCATGGCAGAGCTGCCGGTTTCTTTCTTTATTTCTGCCCTATTTGAGCATTTCTGTCAGGATCCAATGTACCCTTAACTCATCCTATTAATTAAAAATATTATAATGCTAACAAGAAATTTGAAAGCTCCTTTGTAAGAGGTGATGTGATATAATTCTAAGGTTTCCCCATAGTGTATTCCTGGCAGATGTAACACAGCTATTGTAATATTAGCTGGGAGTTGTAGTCCAACATCCCTTCAGGGCCACACTTTGAAACTAGAAAACTGCAAGGTTTGAGATGGGCAGATATCTGATAACTCTTGTCTCCTTTTTTTTTAATTCCATAGGCTTAGGCACTTTAGAAGGCTTTCCAGCTGCCTATATGAAATGTAAGCGCCTTTTGGTTTTTTGGGAGATGCTGGGAATCTGGTTTCATTACATGTGTGTTCTGTTATTAAACCTACTGTTGGGATTGTAAGATATTCTTTTATTTCCCTTTGCCCCCACCAAAAAAAGCAGGACTCTGGGCAATTTACAAATGGAGGGAGGAAACCCCAATGTGATTTAAACATCCCAGATGGAACAGGTCAGGGCCCAACAGCTAGGAATAATAAAAAAATATTTAGAAGTGTTTGAAAGTAAGAATAAGTGAGAAATATATTGTAAGGTTTTCTTTTTACCCTTTGGGCATGACATGTTCAAGGAGAGCATGGAAGTTCAGCTGATCATTGTGTCTCTAGTTCTCCCAGAGTTTTAGAAGACGTCAGAAGCAACCTTTTATTTACTTCTGGTTTGTTTGGAGACCAGAGGTGCAATATCCAAGCATCCAGGGTGGGATTTGTGGCTCTCTTGCAATGGTTGTTGTTTACTTAGGAGGTTTTTAGAGGCAGATAAGCCAGCATGGTCAGGGTGCAGGTGGTAGGATCCATCCCAGGACACTAAGCATCCTACTTGTTTGCTTTTCAATCTCCAGGCTCCAGGCTATCGTCGACGATAGGAAGACGATGGCCACTTTGGTGGCGTTGCTTAAAACAACCCACCTCTATGACAAGGTACAGAAAAAGCCTCATGCATTTTTCATGGTGTTTTAGGTTTGGGAAGCATGTTTGCATCTGGCTGTCTTGCAAAGACAGTTAGTTATTCCTCCCCATCAGGAATTCACCCTTAAAGGAAGTCAGGGCAGTACTGATGTAGTGATGATACAAAACTGTGAGCTTAATATGGGACCTGTCAAGGGAAACGAACACTAGTTTTGCCATCTGGTTAGCCACCTATTTTGTTTTTAACTTCACTGGACAGAACAGTCTTGAAAAAGTGGAGGCAGAAACATGGAATAAGAAAAGAGCGAGTGTCCCGGCAGCTTTGGCCTTGAAAGTTATGTCTGTGTTGTGCTGCTTTTATTTCTGGGGTTTGCTGTTGCACCTCCCACACACTTTTTAGTCTCCCCAATTCTGCTGGTTCAATGTCCCACTCAAATGGAAGCCACTAAGAGGATTAGACACAATAGGACACAGACCTTTGTCTGGCAAGTCAAGTTTATTTACAGAAAACCTTTCTACTGGGAAAAAAATAACATAGCAAGTGAATTCCTTACAAAAATAGCATCTGTGGCTGGCATCTTCAGAGATGCTGGCGAAACGTCAAGAATAAACACTTCTAGAACATGGCCACATAGCCTGAAAAACCCACAAAAAACTATTGCCCAAGAGAGGTCCTCTGCTCCAAAAGGGATGACATCCAGTGCTCACCTAAAAATGAGGCTTCCAGCTGGTAGTATTTCCTTCTTTAAATGGTCTTCCTTTCCCACCTCAGATCAATAAGGAAAAAATGCAGCACCAAGCCAAGGAGAGGATGGCCAGGAAACGCAAGCGTGGTGAAGGCATGCAACTCTGTCTTCAGTGTCTGAGAAAGGTGAGAGGGGCAGGCTGACTTCTTGAGCATGTATGTATATTTCAGCCAGCCAAAATAGGCCTCCCTGCCAGTCTCTTTGGCAAGGGGTATTGTTATTGCTACTTCATTGCTTGTTCTTTGATTTAAAAGATGTTCCTTGGCATCTTTTAGCAGAAGGAAGGAATAAAAAGGATTCCCTTTGTCTCCTTTCCTCCTTCCTTTCTTCTTTTTTTCTAGAACCGTGAACCAGATGGAAGTCCTCCGTGCAAGATAGCACGGAGTGAAGAACAGCAATGGCCGGAGGACGTTGAAATGATGGTAGTACCTTTTGGCTAAGATCAAGCGTAGTGTGTGTGTGTAGCATGGCAAGGCTGTTTGAGAGTTAAACTAGGACTTTGGAGGTCAGGGTTCAATTCCTTGATTGAGTTTTAAAACTCACTGGATGACTCTGGGCAAGTCACCAACTCTCAGCCTCACAGGAGGGCAATGACAACCCCCCCCCATGGAAACTTTGTGGGTAACCTTGGGCAAATCACAGTCTCTCAGCCTCAGAGGAAGGCAATGGCAAACCTTCTCTGAACAAATCTTACCAGGAAAACCTCAGGATAGGTTTGCCTCGGGCAATAATAGCTGGGACAGTAATTTCAATTCATGATCCCTGTGGTCCAGGCAATTGGACCTAAATTGGTTTAGGACTAAGCTGCCCAATTTTCTCCTTTCACAGTCCATACGCAGTGAGACGGAAGGCAGCCTGCCAGAGATAGACAGTGGAGATGAATCTCAGGGCCCTACTGATTCTCCATCTGGAAGTGGGCCCTTCCGTGATGGTGAAGAGAGGCAAGAGGAGGAGGAGAAGGAGGAGAACAGCAATTCCAGTGATGGGAGCTTGGACAATGTAAGTTTTGCCCCCCTCATAGCACAGAGAAAGGGCGAAGATCACGGTACCCATAGAAGTCTTCCCCAGCACCAATTCAGATGGGCTGATTTTTTTTCCTTCCTTCGCTGGCAACTGCAATAGGCCAGTTTATAACAATTCCTCCCACCTTCTCCCCCACCCTTCACGTTCCCATGACTAATGTATACTTCTGCTCACTGTTTGTTTATGCAGACACACAGCACAGCGGTGGAGGACTCAGGAGACGGAGCACAGCAGCTGCCTCCTGCAAATTTTCAGGACCACATCTCCCTCCGAAAGATAGCTGGCAACATCTCACAGGGCTTGCTGGTTTATCCCTGCAAGCTCTGGCAAGGGTAAGCTTCACCTACATTTCTGTCAGACCTTTTGCCACAGGATCAAATGACCCAGAAGGAAAACCCAGGATAGGGCAATAAAAATGGAGCTTGTTTGGCTCTCGGTGGGTCTCCTTGGGGTCCGGTGGACATGACAGATTGCAGTCTGGAACACAGTTGAATGGAAAAGAACAATGATAATAATAATAATAATATTGTTTATTTCTAGCCCGCTTTTCCAGAGATCAAAGCAGGTTACAACATACGTGTAGAAATACAATATACAGTATAAAAACATACCAAGTAGCTCTTGGCTTCCATGTCAGGGGATCATTCAACCTGCTCTCAGTTTTATTGGCTTCTAAAATGCTTAGATTAAAGGATATGGTTCAGCACCATGAATAGTTCCCTCCAAACCTGTAATATGACCCTGATTCAGCACTTCCATGACACTAGTAATCCCTGGATGGTGGGAATGGGATTGATATCTGCTTCTTCCCACTTTGGGTAGAGGGGCTTCTATCCTGTCTGCATGCAATATCTTCCTTAGGTCTCAGAAATATGTCCCTATTGTTGCTAGGAGCCAGAAATGGGATCTGCAACAACATTTTACAGCAAGGAGTAATTCTTTTGCTCATGGCACTAGCTAGCTAGACCTTCTTCCAGAATACCCCATTCCACCATCATCCATCCTTTGGATGCGCTTATTTTCCATCTAGTATTGTTCCTGTTGGGGAGTGATCCGCAAACTCTTTCTTTCCAGGTTCCCAGAATCCCAGACGATTGGCCAAGACGGCTGAGGCTTCTGGGAGCTGAAGTCCAGAATATCTGGAAGGCCAGAGTATAGGGGCTGAGATGGCATGACCGTTGTTTGCTCATGGTCTGCTGTGGGAATTTGTGGCAAAGAACAGATTTGAACAGGCGCGCTGACATCAAATGGTCAGACTCTGTACTGCTGGGGCAAGATAGACCAGTGATTCTCAGACTTTCATCCCTGGGATATTTTGGACTTTAGCTCCCAAAACTCCTGACTGTTGCTCAAATTGACTGGCAATTGTGGGAGTTGAAGTCCAAAACATCTGAGGGAGAAATATTTGGGAATTGGAGATCAAGATCAACTGCATACAGTTCTTGGGGTTAGAAGGCTGAATTGTTCCGCCAGGGGACATTGGAGAACTACACGTCCCAGATTGCCCCTAAATTTCACCTACAACCAGGGAAGGGGATTTTGACAGACTTCCCATGGTTTTAAGGCCAGGGGAGCCCCTTTGTTTTTGATAGAAATTAACCTGGAAGCTGCTCAGCAGTCACCGAGAAGGGAAAATGTAATTCATTTCATTTTCCAGGATCCTGTGGCTTCTGAAAAAAGTGGCGCAGAAGCTACAGAGCGGCTATCAGAAGTGGGCTAAGATTGCGGAGGTAAGATTCGAAATCGGGACGTGGGAGGGACATGCGTTAACTGTCATGGGGATGGCTGTCGGTGAATAGAAACAATATGGGTTGTCTGAATGAATAAAATAAAATAGAAATACCTTATATACTCGACTATAAGTCGACTTCATGTATATGCGAAGGCCATGTTTTGGGGCCAAAATTATGGATTTTGCTATGACCCGTGGATAAGTAAAGGATACAATTTAGGGGCACATAGGAGAGGATCTAAAGGATGAAGCAAAGCAAAACAATGTCAAAGAACTTATAAAATTCAAGCAGACATAGCTGACTCTTGATGGATGAGAGAGTAGAGGGGGTTGGTGCTTCATATATTGTACTCTTGCTTTTCACCAGGAGATGTTGCCTTCTTTTAAAAAATGAGTTAAGATACGGTACTTAGATTGATAGGTCAACCCAGTTTTTGGGGGTCAATTTTTTGACCTAAATTTCTAGACTTCTACATGAGTATATACAGTAAGTGAGCAAAAAACACATCCTCTAGGAAAACATTCAAACACGCCTTTAATGTTTTTTAATAGGTTTTTGGGCTATGTGGCTGTGTTCTGGAAGGATAATTTTGTGACTTTGAGTTTTGCAGGTCTCCTTTTTCATGGATTGTATTATTATGTTCTCTCTAGGAAGATCTGTGTCCTCCAATGCAACTCTATGGTGAACTTGAACCAAAAGTTGCACTCCAGGAAAAGACCAAGAGATCCCTAGAGAGAAAAGTCCACTAGGCATTTCTAGCTCCTCCAGCCCAGTTTAGTGGTGAATGTCTATCAGATGTTGGTCACAGAGTTGCACTGGAGGACCTAGAGAGTCCTAGATAGGTATTCTCTCAGTTAAAAATAGAATGTTTTTGTGATTTGCAGTTTTTTCCACATTCAGGGGAGTCCTGTGCCCCTAACCCTAGCAAAAGTGGAGGGATTGCTTTACTGCCATTTCAAAGTGCCAGTCTTATTATTGATTAGTAAAACGATAGCCCAATGTCCAAGGGAATGTAGATCAGGAGCATTCATGCTAACAGGCAGTCAATCTGCCCAGGGCTTTAGTCTAAAGGTTAAAAGGCTGTCCCCAGTGCTTTCCTTGCATTGGATGTGGTGCCTTTGATAGTTCCTCTGGAATCCAGATTAGTGCATTCACTGCCCTGAAGATATGGGGAGGAGGAATATAGAGAAACCACCACCCTCCATTCTTAGGCTGCCCTCAGGTCGCTTGGTCAGTAGCCAGAAGCCTTTTTGGCTCTCAGGTCTGCTACTAACATCTCTCTTTCCATCCTTTTTTGCTCTTGATATGAACAGAAAAAGGAGGCACCAGTTCAGACAGAGCGTCGTGGGACCAGCCAGGATCTGAGCGTCCACCAGCTCCGTTTTCCTCCTTGCTACCACCGCAACCGTTGCAGCCGCTACAAACCATACAACTGAAGTCTCAAGGGAGAAAATATCCCTGCAATGAGAAATTCCTTGTGTCCTGCATCACTAGTTTAAAACAAGCCATCTTGCATAATGTAATCACATCAGGTGCATTTTAGATTGGACTAGTGTAACTCCACAATGTAATAAACTGTCAAGAGCCCACATTGTGCCATCTTGCTGTCCCCCATTTAAACCAGACACACTTGTGGTGTCAAGCCAGAAGCTTATTCTGTACAAGACATTTCTTTTGGAAGGCCCATGGCTGTTCTGGCTTTGCTGGGGACTTGTCCAAATTTTTGAAACACCTCTGTTATATTCAGGACAAAATTCTAGCAGTGTCTGTCTTAAATGAACTGTGACAAGCAAGTATCAAAAGGCAGGGACAGTCTGAAGTATCTTGGCATATGCGAAGGAATCTCCCCTCAAAGGTATTAGGGGATGTGGAAGTCAAAAGCCCCTTGGGACAGGTGCTGAGGTGATGAAACCAGATACACCAATA
>NC_056527.1:152708358-152711672 GCF_019175285.1 Sceloporus undulatus | reverse complement strand
CAATGGGGTTTTTTGGGGGTGCTTTCATGCCTATTAGTCTTCTTTGGCGCCATCGTGAAAGGAAAAGTAGAGAAAGGTCCTGGAAAAGGACAAAGATCTCAATTAGGTTGGTTTCTATTTCTTATTTGGGTCTCCAATTTCTTGCTTCTGGGGTTGAATTCAGTCCAGTTGCCAACAGTGGCCAGAATGCTGTTGCTATAATAATAATAATAATAATAATAACAACAACAACAACCGAGGTGCCAACAATGATCTGAATTTGTTGCTAGTTCCCTCTGCTAGATAATAATAATAATATTGTTGCTAGTCCCCTCTGCTAAATCATCATCATCATCATCACCATCATCCAGTTGTGAACAGTGGTCTGAATGCTGTTGCTAGTTCCCTCTGCCAAATAATGATGATAATAATAATAATAATAACCCATTTGCCAACAGTGGTCTGAATTTATTGCTAGTTCTCACTGCTAGATGATGATGATGATGATGATGATGATCCAGTTGCGAAGAGTGGTCTGAATTTGTTGCTAGTCCCCTCCTGCTTGATAATGATGGTGGTGGTGGTGAGGATGATGATGACGGTGGTGGTGGTGATGATGAAGATGATGGTGATGAGGATGAGGATGGTGGTGGTGGTGATGATGAAGATGATGATGATGGTGGTGATAATGATGATGATGGTGGTGGTGATGGTGATGATCATAGTGGGGATGATGGTGGTGGTAGTGGTGATGGTTGTGCCAGGGTTGTGTCCAGTGTCTTCCGTGTGTCCAGCCTCGGTGTGCCTTGTGTTGCTGCCTGTGATCCTCCTCTCTCTGCTGTGCCTTCTTCCTTCCCGCAGAGCCTCCCTGCGCCGGAGGGGTGTCTTTGTGCGTGGGCTGCGGGAGCGAGATCCTGGACCAGTACATCCTGAGGGTCTCCCCGGACCTGGAGTGGCACGCCGCCTGCCTCAAGTGCCACGACTGCAGCCAGTTCCTGGACGAGACCTGCACCTGCTTCGTCCGCGACGGAAAGACCTACTGCAAGAGGGACTACCTCAGGTCAGCCCCCCCCCCCGGATATGCCCCTAAGGACATGCATTTACATGTTTACATTAGATGCATCTAAGAATAGTATGTTATATGCAGCTAAGAACATGCATTTGAAATTTTATATTATATGCATCAAAGGATATTATATTATACGCAGCTAAGAATGTGCATTTAATAGTATTATATTCTATGCATCTAAGAATATTATATTATATGCACCTAAGCATAGGCATAAAATCTTATTATATTTAAGAATATGCACCTAATATAATCTTATTAGATGCATCTAAGAACATATATTTGAATTTTTACATTATATGCATCTAAGAATATTATATTATATGCCCCTAAGAACATCTATTTGAAATTTTATATTATATGCATTTAAGAATATTATATTCTATGCATCTAAGCATAGGCATAAAATCCTGTTATATTTAAGAATATGCATCTAATAACATTATATGCCTCTAAGGATATGCATCTAAGAACAAGCATTTAGTATTTTAAACTATGTGCATCTAAGAATATTATATTATATGCACCTAAGAACATGCATGTAATAGTATTATATTATATGCATCTAAGAATATGCATCTAATAATAATATATTATATGCATCTAAGGATATTATATTATATGCACCTACGAATATACATCTAGGAATGTGCATCTAATAGTGTTGCATTACATGCATTTAAGAATATGAATCGTAAGAATATCGTACTATCTGCATCCAAGAATATGAATCTCAGAATATTATATTACATGCATCTAAGAAGATGCATTTAAACATTTATATCCTATGCATTTAAGAATATTATATGCTGCTAAGAATGTGCATCTAATAGTATTATATTATATGCATCTAAGAATATTATATTATATGCACCTATGAATAATGCATCTAAGGATGTGCATTCAATAGTGTTATATTGCATGAATATGAATTTAAGAGTATTATATTATCTGCATCTAAGAATATGCCTCTATTACATGCATCTAATAGTATTATATTATATGCCTTCTTATATGTAAGAATATATTATCTGCATCTAAGAATCTGCATCTAATAACATTATATAATATAATTATATGCATCTCAGCAAATGTATTTAAGAATATGCATCTAATATTATATTATATGCATTTAAGAATATTTATCTAATAATATGCATCTAATAATATTATATGAATTTAAGAATATGCATCTAATCATATGCATAAAATTATATTATATGATATGCATCTGATAATATTATATTATTTCAGAAAATGCATGTAATTGTGGGCATAAAAGAATATTATATGATATGCAACTAATAATACTTTATGAAATGCATTGGAGAATTTGCACACAATTATATGCATATAATAATATTAAGGATCTAAAATATACGTATTCTTAGATGCATATATTGGAAAATAATATGCAATAATAGCTTCTTCTTCTCCTTCTTTTATTTTCCTCATCCCTTCTTCTTCTTCTTCTTCTTCTTCTTCTTCTTCTTCTTCTTTTGTTGTTTCCGTTTCCGTTTAATTCTCCTTTCCTTCTTGCAAAGCTGGAAGGTTTGCAACAAGAAAAAACGAAACCCGTTTGGTTTTCTGTCTTCTTGTTTTGGTCGAAAAGAAAATGTTCTTAAAAGGAAAATCTCTTGTGAGCCGCCTTGGGCCCCAACTTGGCAGAAAGGCGGGATTAAGAGGGAATAAAGAATAGAATGAAATAAAACCCATTGATTTCAATGCATCCAGTGAGACTCTCGGCTGAGATCCTGCTCATCCTGAGAAGAGAAAGACAATAGTCTTAGTATCAGTCTTATTTCCAATATTGGCAGGATGAGCATAAAGGGGCCACTGAGGGAATCATGGCAGCCAGGAAAGGCAAGGGATCTTCAGGGTCTTAGGGATCTCGTTGCGATTCTGGATCAACTGGGATCCTTTCGGGCTCGGGCTGCTCGACGCGCCGAGTTTTGGAGCTGATGTTAATCTTCGGTTTCATCACCGGAGGCTCTGAAAGGAAAGGCATGAGGATGAGGATGAGGATGATGGTGATGATGAGACTGGGGTCCCTGGGCAAGGAGCCCCACTCTCTCAGCCCCAGAGGAAGGCAATGGCAGCCCCGTCCCTCCCTTGGAATGAACCTGGCCCAGGAAGGAGCCCCAGGAAAGGGCTGGAAGGCTCCTTTATTAAACCGATCAAGATATCGATATAGATGGAGAGAGAGAGAGGGAGAGAGAGAGAGGAGATAGGTAGGTAGGTAAGTAGACAGACAGACAGACAGAGG
>NC_056527.1:152690842-152708348 GCF_019175285.1 Sceloporus undulatus | reverse complement strand
AGATAGATAGATAGATAGATAGATAGATAGATAGATAGATAGATAGATAGATAGATAGATAGATAGATAGATAGATAGATAGATAGATGGTAGAGGATAGATAGATGACAGACAGACAGACAGACAGACAGACGAGATAGATAGATAGATAGATGGTAGATGATAGATGATAGATAGATGGATAGATAGATAGACAGACAGACAGAGGTGATGGGTGGATGGATGGATGGATACATGGATAGACAGACAGACAGAGGAGATAGATAGATAGATAGATAGATAGATAGATAGATAGATAGATAGATAGATAGATAGAGGTGGTAGATAGATAGAAGTGATAGCTGGATGAATGGCTAGACAGACGCATAGATGAGAGGCCTATAGGCGGGCAAATGGATGAGAGAGAGGAGAGGCAGTGTGTCCCAGTGGTTAGAGCTGGCCCTGGTCCTCTCTCGGCCTCCTGGGGCTGTTCCCTGACCCCTTCTTCTCCTCTTCTTCCAGGCTCTTCGGGGTGAAGTGTGGCTCGTGCTCGGGGCCCTTCGGGAGCAGCGACCTGGTGATGCGGGCGAGGGAGCGGGTCTTCCACCTGGAGTGCTTCCGATGCTCCCTCTGCGCCACGCAGCTCCTTCCCGGGGACGAGTTCGCCCTCCGCGAGGCCAAGCTCCTCTGCAGCCACCACCATCGAAGGACAGGGATCCTCGCAGGCGGACAGGGAGCCAAGGGCAGCGCCCCGGGAAGCCCCCCGGAGAACCAGAACGGAGCCCTCCGGGGGACAGGTAGAGAGAGGCCGCCAGGGCCCTTCCTTCACCCTCCTCTCGACTTCCTCACTTCCCCACTTTCTTTCTTTCTTTCTTTCTTTCTTTCTTTCTTTCTTTCTTTCTTTCTCTTTCTCTTTCTCTTCCCCTTCATCCTTCTTTCCTTCCTTTTCCTTCCCTTCTTTTCCTCCCTTTCCTCTTCCATTTCCTTTCCCTTTCCCTCCTACCTCCACTCCTTCCTTCCTCCATTCTTTTACCTGCCTCCTTCTTTCTTCCCTCCCTTCCTTTTCTTTCTTTTATACTTCCTTCCTTTCCTCCTTCCCTTTCTTTCTTTTCACACTTCCTTTCCTCCCCTCCTTCTCTCCCTCCTCTGCCTCTTCCTCTTCCAATGGGTCTCTCTTCATTGCAGTCAATGGGAGAGGTTTGCTGGCCCTTAAAGCCAAGGGCTGCGTCCACACTGCAGAAATAACCCGCTTTAACTGCCTATTAACGCCAATGCAGTGGGAACTGGGGATTCTTGTGGCCCCAGAGAAGGCTGA
The DNA here is from genome assembly GCF_019175285.1 of Sceloporus undulatus. NCBI lineage: Eukaryota > Metazoa > Chordata > Lepidosauria > Squamata > Phrynosomatidae > Sceloporus > Sceloporus undulatus. The sequence goes on along the minus strand of NC_056527.1, from coordinate 152,707,054 downwards.
AATGTCCCACAAAAGCACTGAAGCAGTTAAAGGGGTTTCAAACCGGATTATTCCTGCAGTGCGTTTAGGAGCTCCTCTCTTGGATCTAAGAGACTATTGAGACCGCCTCAGTGGTGCATGGGTTTACTCAGGAGTAAATGCAAGGGGTTTCTTAATGCTTTTCCAGCAAAGGAAGAGTAAATCCAGGCAGTAAATGCTTCTGGATCTCAAGAAAGAAACCTTTCAATGCAGCTTTACAAGCCTAGGTCTCCTCACTTGCAATGCCCCATTGGATCCAATGAGGTTTACTCCCAAGTAAAGCCCCAGGAACCTCCATTCCTAAATACAGAGAGACTCACTTTGTGGCTCTTTAATGATGAGACTTTAAGCTAGAATAACTTTGTGGGTTGTCAAATATTGCACCCATTTTAAAGCCATTTTGACAAAGCTAGATCCAAGAAGAAGAAGATTTCCTTTATAGGCCGCCTTTCTCCCTATGACTATGGTTCTATAAAGCAGCAGTAATAATAATAATAATAATGTAATTATTTATTCCATAATAATAATAATGTAACTATGCTTCTATAAAGCAGTAATAATAATAATAATAATGTAATTATTTATTCCATAATAATAATAATGTAACTATGTTTCTATAAAGCAGCAGCAATAATAATAATAATAATGTAATTATTTATTCCATAATAATAATAATGTAACTATGATTCTATAAAGCAGCAGCAATAATAATAATAATAATAATAATGTAATTATTTATTACATAATAATAATAATATAACTATGGTTCTATAAAGCAGCAGCAGTAATAATAATAATAATGTAATTATTTATTCCATAATAATAATAATGTAACTATGTTTCTATAAAGCAGCAGCAGCAATAATAATAATAATAATAATAATGTAATTATTTATTCGATAATAATAATAATGTAACTATGCTTCTATAAAGCAATAATAATAATAATAATAATAATGTAATTATTTATTCGATAATAATAATAATGTAACTATGCTTCTATAAAGCAGTAATAATAATAATAATAATAATAATAATGTAATTATTTATTCCATAATAATAATAATGTAACTATGATTCTATAAAGCAGCAGCAATAATAATAATAATAATAATGTAATTATTTATTACATAATAATAATAATAATAATATAACTATGTTTCTATAAAGCAGCAGCAATAATAATAGTAACGATAATGTAATTATTTATTACATAATAACATATTTATTACATAATAACATATTTATTACATAATAACATAACAAACTTCTATAAATCAGTAGCAATAATAATAATGTAATTATTTATTACCTAATAGTAATGTAACTATGCTTCTATAAAGCAGCAGCAATAATGATAAAAATAAGGTAATTATTACATTATTGTTGTTGTTGTTGCTAACATGATTATTTCTTTAATTCATTGCTGACTGTTTTAATTAATGTTAGCAAATAATAATAATAACAATAATAATGTAATGCAATTATTGATTACATTATTATTATTATTATTATTATTATTATTATTGGTGATGCTACTATTCTATGATTCAGTGGTGGATAATAATAATAATAATAATAATAATAATAATAATAATAATAATAATATCAGAATCATAAAAAGAAAAGACTTGGGGCACAATATTCTTCTGTGACTTTCTATATCCATCGTCATATCTATACCTATTTATAGATAAATAGTTCTTTTAAAACTACCTTATAAAATAAAATATGGGATTAATTAAGTTAATTAAGAATTAAGAAAATTTATCTGCCTGGGAGAGAGGTATAACTGTATCCACACTGCAGAAATAATCCAGTTTGAGTCCATTTTAACTTCCCTGGCTCAATGCTATGGAATTCTGGGATTTGTAGTTTTGGGAGACATTTAGCCTTCTCTGTCAGAGAGCTCTAGTGCCAGAATAAACTACAATTCCCAGGATCGCATACTATTCTGCCGTGGCAGTTAAAGCGGTGTCAAACCGGATTATATCTCCAGTGTGGATGCAGTTTATGAGTGTGTATGCTTTTAAAGCATTTCTTTGTCTGTGTCTGTCCTCCATCTTTTTCTGGAACGTCCTCCATTTTTTTGGCATTGCCTTGGCAATGCAAAAATAACCCAGTTTGACACCGCTTTAAGTGCTGTGAATTTCTGGGATTTGTAGCATTGTGAGAGATTTAACCTTTAAGAGCTTTGGCCTTTGGGCTCCTCTCTCTGAGGCTGCGAGAGCGAGAGGCTCCCCCCCGGTTGCCTTGGAAAACAAACCCGCGGCAGAAGAGGCTGAGGGGAGGGAGGAAGGCGAGAGGAGCGAGGGGGCTGTTCACGTGGCGGCGGGCCCCGTGAACCAACAGGGGGAGGACCAGGAGTTCTGTAGAATATTACGGATGAAGGTAGGGGGGGCGGGAAGGCGGGTGGGCGGGGTCAGAGTAAGAAGCAAGACTAAGATAATATGATAAAACGGCAAAGGGGGCGGGGCGGAGTGAATAGCTGAGGGAGCCTCAAAGGCCCTCCAGCTAAGCCCTGTCCGACTATCTGCTATGCAGGAACTCACAGCAACGCACCTCACAAAAGAGGCCTCCAGCCTTGTTTAAAGATCTCCAAGGAAGGCGACTCCACACACTCCAAGATTATATATCCACTTCAAATAGACTCTTTACTATCCGGAAGTTCACCTAACGTTGAGTCGGATGAGGGGAATTCTTTTCCTGTAGGCTTGAACCCATTGCTCCATTATTCTCTGGAGAGCAGAAAACAAGCTCGCTCTCTCCTCAGTATGACACCTCTTTCGAGTTATTTGAACAAAACTGTCATGTCTCCACTCCTTAACTGTCTCTCCTCCAGGATAAGCATTACACCCAGGGCTCCCTAAGTCTCTCCTCATAAGGCATGGCATCCCGACCTTTCACCATCTAGTTCAAATCAAAATTGTGGTGCCATGCAGGAACTTCTCCCTCAAAGCAGGCCGACAGATGGCCATCCCTGCTTCTGCTTGAAGGCCTCAAAGAAGGAGACTCCATCCGCTCCACTATTATACATCTCCACTATCAAACAGCCTCTTACTCCAGGAAGCTCCTCCTAATGTTTAAGGTGAAATCTCTTTTCCTGGAGCTCATCCATTGTTCCGGGTCTAGTCTTCGGAGAAGCAGAAACAAGCTTGATTCCCTACTTAAATATGACATTACTGTATATTCAAATATTAATCCGGGCTATTCATTTCCCCCTTAAACTTCTCTTCTCCAAGCTAGGACATACCCAGACCTCCCTAATTTACTCCTCATAAGCATCGTTCAGACAAACGAAGGTGACACTTGTTTATCCTCGGAAATGTCCCGGGAAAATAGCACACTTACGCAGAACGATTTCACCACAAATAACCCGCCTAAGTGGTGACAAAGAAGCATTATGCGCATTCTTTTTACCTTCGGGATTCCAAGTGGTGATGCATTTAGCAAAAATTGCTTTATTTGCGCCAATTACGTTGTTGCTAATCTTTGCCGCATTACTGTACCTTTGCTTTATTTGGGGACGGCTGCTTTAAATGCACTTTAATCTCTCTTTAATGCGAAATAGCCCCAATGTGATTAAATCCGCCTGACGGCTATCCAGTCCAACCCTTTTCTGCCATGCAGGAATCACAATCCAAGCACCTCACAAAAGATGGCCATATTCTTATAATATATTTGAATGGAATATTAAACTATTGCGGTATTTCTTTAAATCTTATTTTATTTTAAAACAAATAAAAGAGATCAAGATAATAAACGAAACACTGTTGGTTTCTGTTTCTAATGGCTACTACCTCTTTCTAATTCATTCTGAAATTGCAACAATCTGGAAGTTAGTAGTTGTTCACTGCAGAAGATTTTTGTCTCGAAAATTAAAACTGTATCATTTTACACAATGCCAAAGATTACTAGGAAGTTGCATCTATTTCGCTTACTACTCATTCATAATAATTATATATCTATATATCTCTATATTATATATTGCAGAAAAGATACTGTAACCACAGTCTTAATTATTCGTCCTTTTGTTACTCGATTTGCATTACCTTTCTTGCTTCTGTTCTGTCTATCTTCATATCATATGTATTTCAGTCTCTACATTATAATTCTATTCTTGACATCATTATCTTTTCTATCTATTTAAGTTTTGTCGTGTTGATTATTTGACCCTCCAATTTGTTTTACCAAAAACATCTCTATTATTTTTCTGTTATTGTTTCTGATGTTCCTCTTTAGCCAGTTCATCCTGGCTCCATCCGCCACTGCCCAGAAATAATCCAGTTTGACATCACTTTCACCGCCATTGCGCATTCCTGAGGGAGATTCTGGAGATGCGGTTGTTCATCACGCTGGTTTTTAAGGTTGGGCACAACCAACTACAATTCCCAGACAGAATTCCATAGCATGGAGAATAAGAGCCAGTTCAAGCAATTCAAACTGGATTATCTCTAGGAATCTCTAGGTTTCCATTGCCCAACTCTATGGTCAACGTCCAACAACGTTGTGCTAGAGGATCTAGGAATGCCTAGAAGACCATATACTCTAAATCTTCATGAATAAAGAAATGCATTAAATGATTAACTGTAGGATGGAGCACTAGGTCCAAAACACACCTGCAGAAATAACCCGTTGAGACGGCTTTAACTGCCCTGGCTCAATGCCTAGGGGATTCTGGGAACTGTAGTTTTCCAAGACATTGAGGCCTTCTCTGCCACAGAGCTCTCGGGCCACACTAAAACTACAATTCCCAAGATTCCCTAGCACAGATTCCAGGGCAGTTAAGCGGGTCTCAAAACTGGATTATTTCTGCAGTGTGTTTTGGACATTATCAGCGATTGAACCTTTCCTTTTCTGCAAATTAAATGCGGGTTTCAGAGCCTCTGACCAGATATACTGCTAAATGTGAGTGGGATTATTCTTATTATTATTATTTTTATTATTATTACACCGCCGCAGCTTTAAATCGTTCCTGAATGATCCAATGTTGTCTTGTCTGTTTCATATAGGCAGAGCAAGAAAATTATATAACCAGATAGCCCAGAAGAGAGGGAAGCAGCTGCAAGATTAGATGATTAGAGATTCGCGATTACACTTGATTTAGCCAGCTTGTCCTGTGGATGTTTGGACAGATTACACACGCGGCGTAACAATACCCATTTTCTACAAGGTAAGCTCCAAGTAAGTAGTAGAACAAATTAACTTAATACGAAGTACATCATCATTCTCGTTGTTAAAAAAATTAAATGAACCTGGATAACGTATTCATTGTTACTGTTCCTTCGTTTATCCTCAGCATCGTTCATTCGGAGAAAGAATATTTAATCATTTCTCCATTGCTTATGCCATGAATTAATGTGCAACAAAACTTTACTTTGAAGCGATTGGTTCTAATTAGTTACAATTATGTTTGCTTTATAATTAAAGTTGATGAATATTGTCCGAGTGTGGGTTGTTAGGTTGCTTTTCCAGTTGCACCCCGAAAGCATTCCGGAGTGGGTTTAAGATTAATATATACATGAGAATCAAATAATATAATTAAATACAGCTTGCAACTTTAACGCGAGCAATATCTCAAGAACATACAGTGGTTCCTCTCTTTGTTATAGATGTGACAGGACCTTCCAGAATGTGGAATATACCTGGAAAAATAAAAGAACCTTATTTTCTTTTACCTCCATGAGAATACCTCTCTAGGAATTTCCAGGTTCTCCAATGCAACTCTATGGTCAAATCTGCCAGAAGGTTGCTCAAAGAAATGGTGCTGGAGGACCTACAAATGCTTAGTCTAGAGGACGTGTGTGGTCTTCGGAACGTCTAAGTCCTCCAGCAACAACCTTATGGTCAACTTCTGGCAGAGTGCCGCTGGCGACCTAGCGATTTCCTAGAGAGGAGAACATTACTCATCCAATCCGCAGATTAATCAAATCCACAAAAGTCAAAGCCGACAAAACATGGAGGGCAAACTTAATATATATACTATATTACACACCTATCTAAAAATCATCCCTATGGAATTTATCACCTGCGGAAAATCGCACGTGTACTATTCTTAAATTGCATATTAAGATTTTTCATACACAGTGGTCATTATCCCAGGAATAACCCATGGGATTAACCATGCACTGAACAGCAAACAAATCATTCATGGGGATTTTCCGGCTGATGAATTTTTGCTTGCTATTTTTTTGATGTGATATTTTCCTGGTTAATGGCTCTTTGATCAATCCTCTTTCATTTGATTTTTGATCGTCACGCCGTGTGAAAACCTTTTAGTGCAATTGTGCGATTTTTGCGGATTATTGGGGATAATCGTGATACTTTATTCATGATGTTTTGTGAAATCCTTAACAATTGAATGCAAGATTTTCATTGGATAAACCCCGTTTACAATCCTATTGTTTCCCGTGTGATCAAACTCCTATGTCTAAAGCCAAAAAAACAATTCCCACAAAACCCAGAAGAACGAGCCGTCCCAACGCAGAAACAATCCAGTCTGAACCATATCACTTTGTTGTTTGCTGCTACATTCCCCTAAAGGGTTCGTATGCAATGGATCTTGCGTTAGGCACTTTTAAGATAACCGTGCCAAAACAATTTGTAGCCTACGCTTTGGTAGACTTGGCCTTGTTTCCTCGGATGCAGTGGAGTTGAATCCACAAGTTTTACATTCTAGGCTGTCCCTACCATCTGACTATAAAGCTCCTTCAATCTAGACAACTGCGGTGGGGGAACTGATATCGTTAAAGAATTCCCATATTCTAGGACCAGAATTGACCAGAATGGAGGACTGCCGTCAGCCAAGAAAGAAGAGGGAAGACTAGGAATGGGAAGGCAGCTCTGAACGAAACTGGAACAGAACTGAAGAGCAAGAGCAAAGACATACAACAGAATCGTTCAGGCCATCGTTAATTCCAATGACCATGGCATGGATTGGATGCGAGCGGAGAGATGGATATTGAAGGAAGCAGACAGAAAGCAAACCCAACTCATTGAAATGTGTGCTGGAGAAGACGTACTTAGGATCCCATGGACAGCCAGGAGACAAAGAAGAAATGCGGTTCTTGGAAGCTACAATGATCACGCCTGAGACAATCGTTACTTTGTCATATCATGAGAAGGCTGGATTGCTAGAAAAAAACATTAATGTTCGGAAAGGTGGAAGGTGGCAGAACGCGATGAAGACCATAACCAGATGGACAGACCTGATCAGTCGCGTTTTGGGCAAAGGGCTTGCAGGATCTGAGCAAAGCAGAGGAGGATACGGATTCTTGAGTGTACTATCCATCGGGTCACCATGATTCGGAGCTGATCAAGCGGCAGCGTGCTAAACCAGAAAGAACCTTATTAAATGCTACAAGGGTATTTTTAGGGAAGTTCCCAGGGTACTGTATATTTTTACGCCTCGTCACTAATTTACAGATAGGATCCAAGCGTGAAAATCAAGGATTCAGAATACTGGGGGCAGCTGTTCTGAATTTATCATGCCTCCCTACTGAAGACGTTGGTTTTCCGGAGTGGAATTTAGTCTGTTTTATGAGCACGAAGGAGTGACATCAATTACTGTCAATGTTCAGCAGTGCCCAAAAATGTATTAGCTCAGTCTTTATCATTTGTTTAGTTTTATGGAGGAGAGGATAATAAGTTTAGTATTTTCTTAATATTAGTATTCTTCCTGCCCAGGGTATAGCTATGCTCTCTGTTTCCAAAACCAATGGGCTGAACTGATTCTGCGGACGAGCTTAATCACCATCTGCCTCTTCTTATAAATGTATTTATTACTTAAAAACATGTCTTGTTGTGGGGCGTGCCTTGGAGCATGCCCGACTATATGACAACGTGAAGGTGAACTATCAAGGGTTTTTCTTGGGTTGAGAGTGTGTGACTCACCCAAAATCACAGTGGGTTATTCCTGGTGTATAGGGAAAATGAACATTGATCTCCAGAGTCCTAGTTCCTATGCGACAAACCTTCACGCTACATTGACTCTCAAAAATATTTATACCCCCACCCCCTTTAAACGTTTCTCAGGGCAGCTAACCAAAACTATTAATACGTTTTTTTGTGAGTTTTCGGGTCCTTGGCTATGTTTTGGCAAACGCGTTTGTTCCTGGACATTCGCCAGCATCTTTGATTGGCATTTTCGAGACTGATGGCATGGAAGAGAAAGTGAGGGTATATAACAAGTTCACACATTACATCTATATCCCATTCACTTCTATGCCAGCCTTCTCTGAAGATGCCAGCCACAGAGCTCAAACATCATAATAAACTCTCTAAAATGGCCACATACCTAAATACCCACAAAAAACTATGGATTCCAGCGTGATGACAGGCTTTGACATCACATCAGAATCTTAGATTCAGACAGAACATATTATCAAGTCCATGAATTATCATAATCAGCACCAAAAGTCAAGCCGCAAGCGTGGGAGGGACGAGTTGTCTTGCAAAATATGTCATCTAATCACGTAAATATTCACGTTTGGACCTAGCAGTCAAAAGGCCTATTCTAGGTTATAAAGTTGTTATTGCAACGGCTGCTGAACATTTTATATGTTCTTCAATATTTCAAACAGTGGTCTACTATGACCTTCCTGATATCAAAATAGCTAGTTGGTGTTTCCTTTCTTTAAAAAAAAAAATAGCATCTCTCGTCAGTATTTTAAAAGCTGAAGATGAGGACGACGGACATATTTGAGAATGATTTGCCGGTAGGGATGAAGTATTGCACCCCCGACGTACAGTATTTGCAAGATTTTATGTCAAGGAAGGAAGAGCAAAAGGGCTACAGAATTCGTCATTCTTTCAACAAGATGCTGCAAATTACAGAGATTAATCCACCGAGTCATCCTAGAAAAGTCTTCACAAGATTACTTTCAACATCTGCGGCTGCAATTTGGGTCAATTGACCCATGTCATTGTACTCATCGCTCCAAAAAGCCACTCCCTATCAGCTTGTACTCAATAAAGTGAGGAGTTTTATAAAAGCTTCAGGGCACTCTAAGGTCTTTTTCCTTGTGTTCTTAACAACAACAAAAATTTCAGTGGCCTCTTGAGAGCCGAAGCTGTTTCTTGAAGGTCCCTGACACCGTCGGCGGGAGCCTGAGATTTTATCTGTTTTCAAAAGGAAAATTCAGCTTTACTTGTGACTGCTTCATATCGTAATAAATTTTGTCAGGTGTTCAAGTGTCCCCAGTTAATTTTGTTCTACCTGTTTATAACAGAACCTCCTCGATGCAATAAATAAAGGTATTTTACAGATATGTAAAATATATCTTGCCTCTTGGTTCTGAGGCAGCTCAAAAACATTCCATAAATCTATACTCACCGATCAGGCGAATAGAAGCAAAATGAAAGCACTGATCTAAACCCAGCAGATGGCAACTAAAAATAAATAAGTAAATACTGTATATACCAATGGGCCTTGTTATCCGCTGGGGTTTGGTTCCAGACTCCCCCTATTTTTTGGATACGAATCCGTGGTTATGTCAAAGTTCCCATTAAATCCAATGGCTAGTAAAAATGGTTGTTACATTATATAAATGGAAAATCAAGGTTTGCTTATTGGACTTTTATTGCTTTTTGGAGTATTTTTCAAGCCATGGATGCTTTGAATCCATGGATAAAAATCCGTGGTGGGATGCCAATGTACTCTGTATAGGTCTTAGAAAATTGCCCCAAAGCGTAGCTCACTTATCCATGGTCAATTGTAATTACTATGTTTTTTTGTGGTTTTTTACATTGTAAATTACTTATCTTTAACTCTTTTCCTACCTTGTCTCCCAAGGTTATTGATTTATTAGAAACTCTCCTCCTCCACTGTGTTGAGACTGTTTGACTTCTTTATTTTTTTTAAGTGATTTTATTTAGTTTGTGTTTGTTGGAGGGGGGTATCATGTGTATTTTATCGTTTGTATGATGTATTTATATACTGTTTATTACGTTATTGTAAGCCACTCGATATTGAGGGAGAGGCCGAGAAAAAATAAAATATTATTTTATTATTGTCCCTGTCAGATCATGAAATACAACCATGGCTGGCCCAATGAGAAGTCACTGGGATGTGATTGTCAGGTATTTGTATGGCCACCCAGTGGGGACCTGGATATGTTCCTGTTGGTCATCAGTCATTGCAATCTGCACATCTTACAATCGCTCACTGTGTTGTGACTAAATTGCCTGTCCCCATGAACAGAATTGGACAGTGTGTGGAAACAATCTCAGTTCTTGTGTTCTTTGAAGACCCGACTTCCTTCTGTCAGTGCAGCAGAAAGTCCTGTTAGGTAAGTTCGTGCCCTTTTCCAGTACCACGTGTCTTCTACTTCCACTCTTGCTGTGGTGCCCACACAGGACCATGTGATCTGCTGTGCCAATTAACCCTTGGTGACAAGTTGTAGCTGGTTCACACTAATCGGTAACTGATGTGCATTAAAGTGCAAAAATAACACTGCTTTAGGTAGTAAATGGGAGATTGTTAGCCCAAGCTCCGCTTCAAGGTACAAACTGTCCAGCTGTAAGCAGTGATTTGATACGGAGTAAGCCCGCCCATAACCTATACACCCACACACACACACATACACACCACACACACACCCACACACCACACTATATATTCCAAAGGGCAAAACAACTTACATGATGCAAATCTTGTCTTGATTTTTTATTGTATTAACTCTGATGTGCACCGTTTGCCAGTTTACTATTTTGTGCTTGACAGCAGCTAAAAGACTCGGACAGTTTTCCTCAGCTTCTTCATATGCAATAGTGGGGATAGATAATAGTACTAAGGTACTTACAGATCTGTTGTAGGTTACATATAGATTTAATGCCTCCGAAGCACTTTGAACACTTGATGAATTGCTATACACAGCTTGTAATTACATAAAGTATTTATAATCCCCAATCCCGTGGGCCTATTCAGCATGGAGGCAGAACTCTGAGCCAAACCGCACTGCAGAAATAATCCAGTTGAGACCGCTTTAACTGCCTTGGTTCAGTTGCTGAGAGAATTCTGGGAACTGTAGTTCGTTGTGGCACCAGCTTCTCTGACGGAGGAAAGTTCAATGTCCCACTACAGTTCCCACGGATTCCCTAGCACTGACCTGGGCAGTTAAAGTATTCTCAAAACTGAGGTTATTTCTCTGCAGTGTTGTTTTGGACTCATGTTCGCTCTTTTTTTTACCATTTAATTTCAGTGGTTGTGATCTTCATTTACATTTTTACTCAAGAGTAGACTGATTGTCCCCATTGAGATGAGGTGTTTGTTATACATACTATTCAAGTGCGTCTTGTTACAAATAGGGGTTTTAGTACAGAGTGAATGGGAGTAAACAATTTTATCTTTACACCAAGGTTAGACTATTAATACTGTACATCTAGCTCACTATTGACACACGGTACAGCAACGTCAGCTCTCTGGGTTTCAGAGAGGGACCATTCCTAACCCCTCCCTAAAATACCTTCTATGGTACTGAACCTGTGCTCTCTTTTGACGTGGAAAACATGTTCTCTAGCACATGCCCCACCTACGCATCGGGGAAGCATGTTGACATCAGCTTGAACTTACTGGCGAGATGTCGTCCAGTGGTTAGTATTTGCAGCTGAACCAAAACTGGGTCCACGAAGCCATGATATTTTCTAAAAAGAGGGTCATTGGCAAAATGAGAGTGACTGTGAAATCTTACATTTTGGAAGTTTAATAGCTTTGAATTATTCTGAAACTCTCATCTTCTAGAACATAAAAACGATGTAGAGAGCACCTTTGAGACTAATCTGAATAAAGAAGTGGCACCCAGCAGGAGCTTTGGCAACTTCTCTCTTTCATTTAGTCTCAAGGTGCTCCAAGATCTCTCCACATACTGATTCTACAGACTAACACAGCTATATCCTTGATAAAACTACGTATTTATAACTGTTCCACAGCCTGAAAGGTTAATCCTTCCTTGGGTATGTAATTTTAATTCTTTAGTTTATAATCAACTAGTTTGCCAGTCAAGATATTACCCATCAGTGAGACTTGGCACTCAATGCTTCTTCTTCGTACTGTCTCTGTGCATTGCAACACATAAGTCTCATATCTATAAAAAAAACCCTGGTACAGAAAATTCTCACCTCTTCTTTTCTACCATTAATGTTCTTGAATTGCCAAAGCGCTCACCTTCAGTTCCTTTTCACTCCAATCACTAAGTAACCCCACTTTGGAGCGTTCCCTTACTAACTTAAAGTCGTTTATTCCCTCTTTAGTCTTTAATTTGGTTGCTTTCCTTTTCAATTCCTTTTAGTTGTTGTTGGTGTTTAATCTTACATATTTCTTCTTGAAGTTTCGGCTTTTAAATCTAGTTCTTAGGCCTCAAACTAGAGCAGACCCATTGAATGAGTGTAGGAACTTAGTATTTCAATGCTTATTTACACGCCATGCCTTTAGTAGGGCCATTTCAGCTTTGATTATCCATTGGATTTAGGCTGTTAAATGTCAATGTTGCTCAGTAAATGCAAACACAGTTCTAAATTTTAGAGTTATATGCTTTGCCATAAGAAAAAGAGCTTCCCGGAGGGTGCAGGGAGTTACATGCATAGACCGAGAAAACAACATGACAATAGGAGGATCAACAAGGCTTAGTTTGCTATGTATAGCCTTATATTTATTAACCCCACCAGTATTCATTCATCTTTTTTTTACTGTAAACTTAATGTAGTGACTTATGCACACTGGGTGTTCATATTATTCTTTCCTGTTGCAAAGAAGACCAAAGAAGCCTTATCGCCACGCAATGACTTAATAATTATTGTCGCCTGATGACATGGACAATATCAATAACCTTGCAGAGGTTATGAGGAATAAATTTCTTACATCTGTAACAGTTTGCAAAGCACTTTAAAAAATCAACTGTCTAAAAACTATTTTAGTACTGTTGAACGAATGCAGTTTAGTAGCTTGAAGCTGTTGGTGTTGCTGTCAATTCAATTATTCATTCTTAAGCCAAAAAAACACTTCCCATAACGTTATTGCATTCTCAGACACCCACACAGAGTAGACACACCTTGGACATTCTTCCATGTAGTTTGACTAATGCTTGTCCTAACCTTAAAACTCCATATTGCAAAATACTAACATGCGTTTATATTTAGTTAGCCATCTTCGGTTCCTTCTAGTTCACCTTTAGCTGTACCCAGAATAATTTTGCAGGGAACATATGTATCAGAAACAATGTACCTTGGTCAATAATCTGCTGGATATTAGTCCATGGTCAGTTTAAGACATTTTAAAATCAGTGGTTGCCTTTCTTTCCACAGTTACCAAAGACAGCATTTTAGCCAGGTAGGCCTGGTACAGACTGACACAAAGCGCTGGCTGTGGCCGATTTTAGGGCTGTGGAGAGGGAGCGTCCGCATGCTCTGAGCCCTACTTGCACTGTCCGCGGCACCATTTTGGCATGCATGCGTTCACACAGCGCACGCTCTGATGATGTGCTACAGCCGCCATGTCCAAAAACAATGCGGGGCACACAGGGATGTCACTCACCACTCCAGGGCACTAATGGCACCTCGATGTGCGGTCGCCATGGCAACAATCCACGGAGAAAGGGGCGCCATCTGCCACCTCTTTCTGCCTGTCTGTATCACCCCATAGTCTCTGCATTCAAGACAAGAAGAGCTTTCCCCTTTTCTGCAAATTAGTATCTATAAGACAAAGAAATGTACTTTCAAACAGTGTTTTTATTCTTCTTTAAGTCCCAACCCATTAACTGTTTAAAATTAATGTACATGAATGTGTTATGGATTGACATAATGGGCATTTGCCAAAGACCACCATCAACCAAAGAAACGATAACCCAATCCTAGAGATCTGTGCCTTTCTTTTTGCCTCCCTCATTTCTTGTTCTTACAGGGTCATCTATAGGGTCATTCAGACAGCCTTTATTTTTAGTACAAACCTTGTGAATCATTTCACTCACACATTCCAGTTTGTTATTCACACTATGGAACTGCATCTATTGCCCATCTCTGGAATAGTTCGGTTGCTCGCATGTGCAAGCATTCAAATAAAGATGGAGTTCAATGATGCAAATGTATCTGGAAAATGTTCAAGGCATGCAGCGTTTATCCGGGTCCAGGGACGTAGCAGGATTTTAGGAAGGGGGGGGTCCAGATAAGTGCTACCTATATGGGGCTTGGGCGAGAGGCGCCAGCACACACCATTCATTTTACTGGAAGGGGGGTGTCCAGACCCCAAGAACCCCCCTTGGCTTATGTCCCTGTGGGTCCATTGGGTCTATCACATCGCTTATTCACACTCATGATGCAGCCTCTTTTTAAAAAATTTGGAGGGAAAACCAGATATGATTATCCTGATTCAGAGGGTTTTGGCCTCTCCTCCAAACTTAATTGGCGCATTTCAGGATGTGCATGAACAACACAGATTTCAACCTGGATTCATCCTGGATTATTTTCCACGTGTGAATAACCCCTACCTTAACACCATCCACAAAACATGTGGGACAAAAATACGTTGGAAGACCGACAGTCTTCCTTTCATCTCTTTGCTTTTCTTCGCATGCCAAAGCAGTGGCCTGCTCTGTCTGTAGTGTTCAGCATGAAAGTGAATTAGTCCCACAGCCAGTGGAGCTGAACCTGATGTACTTGGATGTCTTTTCGAGCTCTACGCTTCTGTTTTAACTTTATTATCTTTTTACTCAGAAATAACAATAAATGACATGGGGACAGAGAAAAACCAGGCTTTGAAAACAGTTAGTAAATTAAATTAACAGACATTTACATGGAACTACATGTGTATTTGCTCAGTGGTTTTGAGGGTTTTCAGGAGAATAGTATAGTCACTATATCTCTAGCGTAGCATGGCAAATAGTTCTTCTCTTCTATACTTTCCTCCTGTGTCGTTCTGTTGGTTTCACACGGTTCAAGTGTGGGATTGCGGATAAGCCCCGGCAGTGTATAGTTGAGGCAGGTTGGGGGGGCCCAATTACAGATTTTGATATGACCCTTGGATAAGTCAAGGGTATAAACTTAGGAGCATATAACAGAGATTAAATGATGAAGCAAAGGAAAATGATGCCAAGGACCTAAAAATTATGGCAGGCATAACTTTTTAGCTCACACTGGAAGAGAGAGTGAGGGAAGTCAATGCTTCTGGACAGATTGCACTCTTGCCTTTCACCAAGGAATAGTTCCCTTTTTTAATAAGAGTTAAAGTTATATATTTACATTTGACCCATGGATAGTCAACCTAGGTTTTGGGGGTCCAATTTTTTGCTAAATTTCTAGACTTCTACATGAGTATATTACTGTGTTGTGTTTGTGATGTGTGTGTGGTGTGGGTGTGTGTGTGTGTGTTATATATATATATATCTATATAACACTGGTGTACCTTGTTTAATCTGGCCTATTATCTCCAGATTTTATAGCTGTTCATTTTCTCCTCTTTGAAAAAGTGGATTCCAGAATTATAACAATCCGTTGGCAAAGAAATGGTTGTACGTGTGGCGGAGGGACTATCTGAAGCGGGAAGGCATCCTCTCTCACTCTCGTTAAAACCTGAATGTAATCAGTTATGTAATCTTGTTTTAACAATACACGGCCCACATGCACCACAAGAGGACCGCAGGGACAGTCTCTATGTAGGTATGGTTCCAAAGTAGCACCGAGGAAAACACACTTGAAAACATGAACTCAATAAATTTTATTTAAGTTTTATCCACTGCAGTTCATACACGCTCCTCGCCGACTATTGTCCACTTAATCGAGCTGAGGAACAAGTGAGCGGGAAGGGTCCTAGTGATATATGCCTGGAGTTGGTTTGGGTTCAGTACAATATAGTAGATTTTTTCTAGGTTGAGTGAACAAAGAAAAGTCATTCTCAAATAAGACTTCATGCCAGGTCATGATAACAATAAAGAATTTGCCAACGTTTATTGCCTTTAGTACATGGGATGGAGAGAAGAATTAGTGTGAGTACATGGCCAACCATAGATACTGTGACACCCATATAATAATAATACAGCAAAGTATACATGCACCTTAAAGACTTAACAAGTTTTATTTAGCATACATTTTTGTGTTCCCAACCCGTTTATCGGATGAACGGATGTTATGTCAGTTGGCCATAGCATGCACTTATTTTTGGGAACTGATGCAAAAGTAAATAGTGAATTCGAGGCTTTCATTGGCCAG
>NC_056527.1:152671627-152690817 GCF_019175285.1 Sceloporus undulatus | reverse complement strand
CATTTATATTTTTTTTGTGGGTTTTTCGGTCTATGTGGCCATGTTCTAGAAGAGGTCATTCCTGACGTTCCGTCAGCATCTGTGGCTGGCATCTTGTAGTTGTTAGTCCCAAGTAGAGCAGACCCATTAAATCAATTACTGGATAAGGAAATTATTATTTACTGCCATTGATTTACATCTTAGAGCATATCCTTAAGGTGCTATCATACTTTTTGTTGATGTTGTTAGAGCGGACATGGAAATTTTAAGGCAGATTTCCTCACACATAAGCCCCACATTTCCAAATGGAGAGTGGGAGAGCTTGTTTTACAGACATATTCTAGGACCGAGAGCTCAAATTCTTCATTAAAGATGGGCATAAAGTAGTTTAAAAAGTCAATAATAAGACTGACCTCAAATAAAATTGTTTGTTTCAAAACATTATTATTTCTAAACATACCTTTTGAATCTTGATTTTTTGAGACAGCTTGTGTGTGCCTGCCTTCAAGTCACCTGTCAACTTACACTCTGTAAACCACTTAAGTGCACTAATAAGTGGTATAGAAATGTACTTGCTATTGCTATTGCTAACCCTATGGATTTCATAGAGTATTTTTAGGGAAGGAATACGTACTCAGAGATGATTTTTCCAGATCCTTCCACTGAAACATACGCTATGGCATCTGGGATTTGTTGGAAGTCTCCCATCCAAGTACTAACCAGGGTTATCCCTGCTTAGCTTCCAAGGTGAGAGGGAATCTGGTAGTTCAGACAAAATTTCAACAGTGGAGCCCTCTCCCTTTGCCTTCAGCTTTACCTTTAGTCCTTTTGTCAGCGCCACATGCTTCAAATCAGTACAAACACCTTGAAGGGGAGGATTCTTTCAAGGTTCGTGTGAAGAACAGATGGAAGCCCTTGGTAAGATGAGAACTCTTCCTAAGGGGCAAAAGTGTTTACCTTGTTATCTTCCACCACTCTGCCACCAATGACTCTTACAACACTTTCTTTCAGAGAATTTAGTGCAAGATTTCGTTTGCTTTTGCAAAAGAAGAAAAGTACAGCTTACAGCTATAAGGGATCTTCACGTAGCCTTTGTAGGTAACCATTGGTGGTTGCAAACACAACTTTACCAACTTGCAAGACAGCTTTATTGATCAAGGTCAAGAACAGGGGCAGATCCCTCACTTTTCTTCAGGAATCCTTTGCAAGAAATCTGCAGGGCAGCTACATGGCCATATCTGCAGTTATTGGCCATTAGAATACAGAGAAACAGAATGGTTTCCAATCTATAAATGGGTGAGACACGTTTGCATATATCACCCTATTTATTCAACCTGTATGCAAAAAATGCTTCTTGCACATCAGGCTAAGAGTCAGAAGCAGGAGGTGTGAAAATTAGAGGAAGGAATATCAACAATCTAAGATATGTGGATGACACAATACTACTATAGCAGAAACCAACAAAGACCTGGAACAATTACTGAAGAAGGTTAAGGAGGAAAGTGCCAAGGTAAGATTAATGCTAAACATTAGGGAAACAAAAATAATGACCATGGAAGAGCTACAACAATTCATTCTAGACAATGAGAGGATCGAAATAGTCAAAGGGTTCCCATGCCTTGGATCAAATATAGACCAGAATGGAGACTGCAGTTAAGAACTCAGAAGGAGACTAAGAATGGGGAGAGCAGCTATGAAAGACTATGCTAAAATAAGGATAGCCAAGCCATCGTATTCCCCATCACAATGTACAGATGCAAGAGTTGGACAAGTAGATAGAAGGAAAAGCCGACAGAAGAAAAATCAACTCATTTGAGATGGAGAAGAGTGCTGAGGATATTGTAGACGGCCAAGAAGACAAACCAATGGGTCCTAGAACAATGTGGGGGTTTTCAGGCTATGTGGCCATTTTTCTGGGTGTCGATTTAATGAATGAAGCTGTCTGGGTGTTTACAGATTTCAGTGGATTTCCAATGCAGCGTCCAAAGACTAATCAAGGAAAGTGAGAGACACTGCAGACAGGGCCAGCCAGAAAAATCAGCAATAACAGAACATGTTATAAACCATCCTGGACATAAAATGCTATTTGAAAACACTAAAATCCTGGACCATGCCAACAACCAGGGTCAGGAGGGCTCCCCAGCAGACAATGGATCATGAATTAAATAGACACCCTGAAGCCTTGCCATTCACCAACAGAACAATATACAGATTAACATGTAAATCGCTTCCTCTCAACCAACAGTATATATACCCCACTCACTTCCATGCCAGCATTCTCTACTGATCCCAGCCACAGATGCTGGCGAAACATCAGGAATAAACTCTTCCAGAACATGGCCACATAGACCGAAAAACCCACAAAAAAAATATAAATGCTCCAAAAAACCTACAAAAAAGCTATGGTACCACGCCATGCAAGCCTTCGACTTCAACCAAAATAAACGGGAACCTGAGACTGTTGTACTTTTTCACATCATGAAAAGGCATGTCATAGAACAGATAATGATGCTGGGAAAGGTAGATGGCAGTAGAAAGAAAGGAAAAAGACCATGCACCAGATGGTCTGAGCCCACAGGACGTTGAAGACAGATCCCATAGAAGCAATTTTTAGGTTCCAGGTTGACCACAGCTTTCTAAAATTACTCTATTTCTTCCCTACAATGTGCGCATAACAAGCAGTACACCCAATTCTTTCTCACATGCACTTTCACACAATTGCACTTGAACTAGGTCATGCATCCATGTTTAACTACTGACAAGAAAAGGATCCTTGTCAAAAACCACCAGGCTTTGGAAAATTTATCGATTTCAATTTTTGGGTCTCAAAGCCTTTCTGAGGAGATCTCGGGGGGGGGGGGGTGTCCCATGGAGTACCATTTGAACAGTGTGACTACTCCCTTGACATGTCGGTGGCATTTTATGACAAGGTTCCAAGTAAAGCGATATCGTTTTGGAAACAAATGAGTCATCCTGTCATTTCTAGATAGAAAGATTTTTCCTACACCGTGTAACAAAATGTTTTCCTGAGAACAATCAGTTGCTGCGAGAATTCAGTGACGTGTGCATTTTTTCACATCAGTCTCGCGCATGCCTATTTGTAATGCAAAACTGTGGAAATCTGTTTGTATGAGCAGTTTCCATGGCTGCGCATCTAAACGCAGCGTCTTGAAGGACAGGTAGAGGGCCTTTTTTCATGCAACAGATTGATTGTACTCGAGTCTGAAAGGTGCTTGAAGAGGTTGATTCAAAATAGTACCCATGAATAGTTAAAAATAATATTTTAATATATTACTTAGCCAGGCAAGAAAACATGATGTGTAACTATTTGGGGTTTGTTTTTGCAAAATCACAAAATTATCACTCTCTAGGTGAGACTAAATTGAAAATAGTTTATCTCAAGCAGCACCAAGTATTATTGATGCCACCTCTTCTTACGCCAGCATGCCAGAGATTTTAACAAATCTGAAATGAGGGTTGGGGTGCTAAAAATGTAAATTGCCTTTTGAGTTCTCCATGTGCAAATGAGAAAGTTGGAAAACTCACCATCTAAGCTTAGCATTTAAAAGAAACACATACTACGTACATATTTAGTTACGAGAGACCTTAGCTTTCCACTTTCCACTTAGCATATATTGAGAATCGGATGCACCTACCTTGTCTTACTTTCCGAGTTATAGCATTCTTATCAGTATAGTTTCAGTACACTGAAAGCGTTTGTGATTTACCCTGACGTTGTTCATCGGCATTCGTTGTGTCATGTTGCACAGATATCTAATCACTTGGGAATATCTATCTTACGGGAGTGAGTGCATTGGACATCTGCTACCATAGGATTGCACTGGATTCTTTTATATTGATATCTCAGGAATATTCTTGCATTCCCATGAAGTCTAGTTGGACAATGAGCCTGAAATACCCCTAGAAGCCAAGTTTTATACCTGGATATATAACCATATAACGCTGTATACAGACCCAGCGTATACAAGGTCCACTGTACAGTCTGCAGTCTCTGCTGACTTTGGGATCAGGTTCTACTATCCATAGGAAGAAGATTCCTTGCCTTTGCTCTTGTTCATGATGGTACTTTGTGTGAGATGGGTTGTATGTGTAGTTGTTGGGGTTTTTTTTTGTTTTTGGGGGGGGGGGT
The DNA here is from genome assembly GCF_019175285.1 of Sceloporus undulatus. Lineage (NCBI taxonomy): Eukaryota > Metazoa > Chordata > Lepidosauria > Squamata > Phrynosomatidae > Sceloporus > Sceloporus undulatus. Next base: position 152,686,688 of record NC_056527.1, on the reverse strand, counting down.
TAAAACCTGGAGGAATAGGCAAACTTACGCTCCGCACAACTACGGCGGCCCTCTCGGCAGCCCCTGCAAGGGCTCTTCACACGACTCCCTAACCTATTTTGAGTTATAGAAGCTCACTTAATGATGGAGAGGCTGTGCTTCTGAAACCATATGTTCGATAAGTATACTTTTAAGCAAATGGTCTTTGTTGGAGAGGGTACACCTTCTGAAATGGTATGAGAAGTTGTTCTATTATGAGAGGGATTCTTGTTACTCTTTAGGGAAGAGATTCGATCGCAAATGCCAGATTCAATCCAAGTATCTACACCAGGCCACACTGAAACCTTGTCATCTTTGTTTTTATGGTATATCAGATATTTCTACTTAAGCTTTCTTCAATTTCAAGGCTGTTACTGACTATACTACACATTATAACATCACAAAAAACAATAAGGACACACACAAGGAAAGTCAACCATAAAATAAACCCGTAATAGTTTTTTGCGGGTTTTCAGGCTACAGGGCCCGTGTTTTAGAAGAGTTTATTCCCTGACGTTTCGCCCAGAAAAACCCCTAATATTTGGGGTCAGCTCCGACAAAGGTTCTGCTACAAATGTTAACTGAGCACCTCAGGCCATATCAACTGACGGGTGGAGCACTCGCTTCCAATCGGCAGGACCTAAACTGGGCCATTAGAGTAGAAGAGTGCCATCGTTCAGCTGCCATGCTGCCCTCTTAGGACGCATGCAGCATTTAAACAGCATACCTCCAAAGTGACCCAAAGCAGTTTTATTTGGCCTGTCTGCGTTTACCGGCCCATTGTTACCTAAATAAAGTTGGCAGCATGAGCTTTCGTAGATTCAATCCACTTCCTCAGATGCATATAGTAGACTGAAGTGCTGCCAACGTCTTTCTTCATGTATCTCAAAGTGTTACAGATCTCTCCTACATACTGATTCTAGAGACTAACACGCGCTGTCTTTGAATTGTCACATAACAAAAGTTAAGCAACAGGTTTTGCTAAGGGCCATTGCCACAGATCTGATTCAAACCACTTATGGGATAAGCATGCCAAGATACAGCACACATGCACAGATGTAATCTCTCTTGGGTGTACGGAGCTGATGGGAAATGTGGTCATGAAACCCAAGGCATTGCTACGGCAACGAAAACGGGCAGGGTATTTTTCCAAAGGAGTTTCTGCCCCTATCTGCTAAGAGGCTGTTAAACTCCATCGGAGTGAAACCAACCGATTTGTTTGTGTCTTTTGTTGATGTTGCTATTTGGGAGCTATTTTGAAGTCCCAGGAAATGTCAGTGACAGCGCGTTTTCACTTTTACGATCACAACACACGGGGCGGTTCTCCTGGCCTTAACTTGGCTCTGTGTACACCTTGACTATGTCTCAACCTCACCCACGTTGCACTATGCCACCGTATAAATCTCCAGCTTTAAGCATCACGGCGCATAATGCCAGACCTTGCCGGCGAATGCACTGCATGCTTCTTTATTTTCCTTCTGGCAAGACGCTGGTATTTTAATATTCAGCGTAAGCCACTTCTAGCTTGTTGCATTTGTGTATTATTATTATTCATCATTATATTTATTATTGAGGGTACATTGCTATTTTTAACTGTATTTCCTATAGAGCTATAAAGTTAATGGAGTGTACAAGTAAAGGACGAGACACAGGGAAAAACTGTGGTTATGCTATGTAATCCAGGAGTAGTGCATTTTGCATTTCTTGCAGGATCACACACATGAAGAAGCAAATAAAGAAAGCAGAACCTCCTTGCAAAAAAGAAATCATCATCATCATCTTTCTTGATTGATTTTTTAACATGAGTATCGATCTTTTTCGCCTCCTGATGAAACTTTATGCTACATCACACCGCTTAAAATGAACAATATAGATTCAGGCCATTTTCTTCTTCGCAGTGGTGCTATTCTCCTGGGTTTTCCAATCTAAGTGTAAGGTGAGAAAGTTTGAACACTGAGCTAAAGTGCATTCACAAAGCATCTTGATTTACTGGTGGATTTGGTATCAGTACATAATTAAACCTTAAAAATAAGTAATGCTACTGAAATTACTGAGTGTTGTATTCTACCTAATACAGAAAAGGTTATATAGCGCTATTTCAGCAAGAAATCCCTGAAGCTGCGATGCTATCACCCACTTCCTTGGGTAAGTCGCCTTGAACTCGGTGCAGCTGGACTTCTGAGTAGACATATAGGCTTGCATTGGCAAGTGTAGTAAAACAGGCTCTCAAGGATTTTAAAAATAGCCTGTGTCTCAACATTGCGAATGTAGGTAGTGTTAGGGAGAGAGTTGCTGTTCCTTTCTAAATCTTTTCTCTTAAATAACACGTTTCAATGTTTTATTTACCCAGATAACCTGAAAGAGGAATGGTCAAGTTTGTTCTTATGTCTATGAAGGCTGGGATGTCTTAGCATCAGCCTTCCCTCCAGCCTTAGTCAAACAGAATTTTTCCATACGTTATTTATTGTTACCAAAACACTTTTTTGAAGGGTGCAAAGGTGCCTATATCCCTTTCCACTATTTTGATGGCTGTCCTATTGTCGAGTCTTGTTTTCTTGGTCTCCTGTATATTTTACATTATATACATGCAATACTTAATATTGTCCTTTTATCTTGAAATCACTGTGTCAATACATAGGACTGAGCAAAACACGCTCCGATTTCCAGATGTTCTGAACTGCATTCTCCTTGTTCCCAGAAAGATGAGGAACTCTGGGGGTGCATCTACACGGCAGAAATAATACAGTTTGACACCACTTTTAAGTGCTGCAGGCTCCATCCTGTGGAATCCTGGGACCTATGGTTTTAAAAGGTCTTAGCCTTTTCTGCCAAAGAGTGCATCAAGAAACTACAAAATCATAGGATTCTTAGGATGGAGCCATGGCAGCTTAAAGTGGTGTCAAACTGCATTATTTCTACAGTGTAGATGTACCATAATTCCAGTGGAAGGAACTGCAAAACAGCCTTGCATAATCCTTGCTAAGAAAATCCTGTGAACATCCATGGAATTGCCGCTGTCAACAGTGCCACTTGAAGGCATTCAAACACATTAAAAACATCCATACAAACATTGTGCACCAAGATTTTCTCCACAGTGGGATCTTTATTTATGTTTTAACACTCTATGCCCCGTTCTTCAGGCCATTATGTATGCCACTGTCCTGAACACATTTTCCAAGAGCGGGGCATACATGCAGAGTAAATAATAACAAAGACCACCACACCAACAACCTGCATCATGTTTAAAAGGTAAACTGAAATGCATTATTCCCGCGATGTAGATGCCACCCAAGGAGTCACAATACAAGAGTTTATCACACAAAGAAGATCAGGAGTTTATCCATGATATCCGGAAAAATTGCGTATGATGCATGACAATTCACATGACGTCGCACAAAACCGCTATTACAAAGAAGCATTAATGCACATCTTTTACTTTCGGGATTTCAGCGACACATGCATTTCCGATATCACTTATTTGCGCACTTGCGTGTGATAACCATTCGCCCAATTACTCGCCATTTCCGCTTCATTTGTGGAATGTTTAAATGCGCTTTAATCTCTCTTTAATGCCAAAAATCAGCCCCGGTTGTAAAACTGCCATCATCTGCAAGGCACCCTGCTTGCAGCCAAGTTATAGTTCTGATTTCCTTAATCTTCATATATACTACCTGAGTTTGGTATGGAGAAACTTTCCTGTACCTGCCGATTCCTGTTGTTAGGTGTGCCTAAACGGTCTTTTAGGGCAGAGCAAGGTCATATGTGAGGGTACTGAGGGTTATTTTGAGTTAGTTAAGATTTATTTACATCGTGCGCCGTGTAACACACAGTACTCAAAATAGCTTGAGTACTCATTATAAACACCTGAAGCTGTTGTCTGTTGCAAGGATCTAGCAACATATTTTTTTTATGTAAGAGTTCTGAGATGAGTACAGATGGGAACGCCTCGCTGATGCATACTTGAAAGAGGAAATTTTCTGACCACTCGACTGCATCTTTGCCAGCACTACTCCAACTCCATAAGCAGAATTGCCTCCCCAGATGTGTGCAAATTGACAAGTGGATGGATACAAACTACTTTTGGAATACCATAACTTCCCTCTCGCTCTATGGATTGTATCCGGTGTTTATCATTTCAGTCCCAACCTCGAGCTAGACACCTTCATTCAACGGTTTAAACGTTTGAGTCACCACAGGTCAATCTCATTGATCCACTTGGTCTACTCTCTCTCGTTAGGATTCACATATGGGGGTTAGCTCATCTTTTCGAAGCATTAGGATTACATATGTGCTTCTTTGGTTACACCTGTTAATTGCTCATTCCTGGAGGCTTAGTCTCATATTCCATTTAACGTTTGCCTTCAATACTGCGGAGTGTTTGTTGCTGCTGTTGTTGGTTTCTGTTTCTAATTTACTGCATTTATGCCCTGCTCTTTACGAACATGCTCTCCCAGCCCCACGCACTGGCATTACTCAATTGCCTGCAGAGAACTGATAGGATTGAACACCATAAATCAAGATATCACTGTGGAGACAAATCTTTCTTGCAACAAATGTTTGCATGGATGGTTTGTAAAATGTGTGCAAACCTGTTGGCAACGGCAATTCCGCTTGACATTTCATGCGGTTTTCTTAGGCCAGTGTTGGCTGAAACCTATGGCACGCTTGGCCAGACGGTGGCACTCAGGCCCTCATCTGCTGGGCACACCATGCCTTGTCGCACCTTAGCACAGATTGTGCCAGAGTTTCTTACTCAGAAAGCACCGAGGGAGTCGTGGCCACTTTGCCAATAACATAGTGGTGGTCTGGGTTGCCCACTTTGGCACTCGGTCTTTTAAAGGGCTCAACATCCACTGTCTTAGGCAACAGAATACTCTGAGATGTTTTGCCGGTTTCTTCCTCCTGCTGATATGGCGCCATGTACACTGTAGAACAAATGCAGCTTGACCACCACTCTTTAACGGTTCATGGACCCATCTTAGAGAATCCGGGATCTGTAGGTTTGTGAATCAAGTAGGCACAACACCCTTCGCCCGAGAAGGCTAAAGGTCTTGTAAAACTACAAATGCCAGGGGGATTTCATAGCATGGAGGCTTCGGTACTCATCAAGTAGTGTCATACTTTACTTATTTCAACAATGTACGATGCACCCATGACACGCCAGCTGTTGGTGTCTGGTTTGAGCATTGGACTATAACTCTGGAAACTCAGAGCCTGGTTCCTCACTCACCCCTGGAAAACCCCATTGAGGCGATCTTGGGCAAAAAAGGTGTTCACAACATGCTCAGCCCCAGAAACACCTGTGACTAGGTTTTGCACTTAGGTTTTGTTGCCCTCCGTTGGAAATGACTTGAACGGCACACAATAGCACTTTACATTCTATACCGCTTCTAGTGAAACTAAGACCCAGCAGCAACAAAACAACGATTCACCGATGGCCTACAGCAGTGGCCAGTCATTGCGTATCCAGGTACTTAACCAGACTGCTGAACCCTGCTTAGCTTCCAAGACTCAGATGGGAAACTGCGCGCCTTTTGGCCGTATTAGTCCACTTAAAATAAAAACATCTTACAAACCTCACAGCTTACTGTATGCTAAGTAGTCCTCTATTTCTCTTTTAGGCGATGCAAGAAGTGTTTCTATACTACTTCGTTACGTTCCAAAGATTAATACTAGCCGTGTTATCTGTAGAAACAGTACGTACAGAGATCTTGCAGTACTACAATGCAAATACTGAAGAGTGAATGTACTATGCAAGTACCAACTCTGCATACGACACTTGCAACAAACTGGCTTCTTTGGTTGCAGCTCTTGTTCGAGGCTGGAGAGGTTTGCCATTATTTTGCTACTCCAGGACTATATAGAGCTGAGCGTCTAGTAGAGCCTTTGAGACTGACATAATGCTTGCCCAAAACTTCTTCTTTCAGTTAGTCTCAAAGGCTCTGCTACAAAATATCTCTACATTCATGGTTATGGTTTCCTCCATTACTTTCCACCTTCATGTACTTAGCACTTACAGTCGTTATTGCTAAACTCACGTTTGCCTAACCAGCTAGTAGGAGCTGCAGCGTCTACATTAACTTCAGAACATACTGCAGCCAGTTAGTAAGCGAAATCATGTCAGACATAACTATCAAGGCATGGGCTCTATCATGACAGCAATCCACAAATCTGCACCATAATAATCCTGCTTGATACCACTTTGACTGTTTACCATGGCTCACGCACTTGCAAAACGCATTACATCTCATACTGCTTCATAGCGAACTCAGCACTCTCTAAGCAGTTTACATCTGCTAACCCAACTTGCCCCCAACAATCGGGGAACCTCATTTTACTTGACCACGACCCGACAGGTGGACGCGCTGAGTCACCCCTGGCCCCTTTAGGATTTGAACTCACAACCCTTGTGGTTGCCTAGGACCGCCCTTTAATCACTACTGCCACTCGGATTCCTGGGAAACTGCAGTGTTTTCCTGAGCTGTACGGCTCATTGTCCCACAAAATGACCTTCCGCAGAATGCCATCGCATTGAGCCAGGCCTTAAAGTTGGTTTTGTCAAACTGGATTACTCTTCTGCAATTGACTGTAATGAGTCCCAAAAGCCCAGGTCATGCACGCCTCATGCATGGCCTTTTCTCCCCTACGTTCCTGTATTCTGATTCTCCAAGTTGGGGGAATAACTGCAATTTATTCATTAATCCAGTATGAACACAACAACAACCATTTCCCTGGCATGAAATGAACAGAAAAGAAATGAACAAGGTGACAATCACGAACGTATTCAGAGGCAATTAATTACTCCGTCCCTCACTATCCCCACTTAGTGAATCATACAGGAACCTGAAGAACGTAGCAAATACGGAAGCCATTTTATCAATGCACCAGTAGTGTGGGTTCACCCAATAGTGTGGACATATCAACCAACCAATGGTGGTTGACAACGCCAGCCCAGGAAAAGGGCCGTGCAAAAGCAACAATTACCTTTGGTGTTAAACCTAATGAACGGACATTTCATCAAGCCACATTTCCTAAACCTTTTCCTGCATTTCTTGACTGGGTCATTCCATTTGTTACCAGACAGATTTCCCTGAATTTAGTACCTTCTACTGCCAACAAGTAAAGTCAGATTTAAACTGGTTTGAGGCTTTGCTTTTTTTAATGGTTTATTTATTATTTTTAACTCATTATCATGGTTAGCTGCCTGAAATTTTGTGTCGGAATATTTGCTGTTAGATTTAAACATTATTGACGTTTGCACAGAGGGATAAGAGATATGCTGTCTGCATGCTGTGATAGTCGTTCATTCAACGTTTAATGCCATAGCCGAAATCATCCAAGTTATCTGAAGACGTTTGGATTTAATTAAAACACAGGTTGGCGTTCTTGCTTTTTTGTCTTAGGCAGTTAGTTTTCGAAGAACTAGCCTGTGACCAGAATTACAAAGTGCGGTCAGAATACTATGCGAAACAGTGTGGTAGCGTAATTGCATTAGTGTTGTACTTAAATCCATTCTTGCCACACCAACACCCTCTGATACCGTACATCTGTATCCCATTCAATGGTGTGATCTTTTTGGTGTCTGGCAGCAGAGTCACATCGGAGTAAGTTCTTTTGATTACTCTTTACGGGTGCTCAAAAACCTCATATGGCACGTTTTGATTTATGGTAAATCTTATGGTCTGATTTCAGCAGAAAAGAAGACGTTCTGAATTACGCTCCATGTGGAGAGAACGCATGATGAGCGCATGTACCTAAGCAGGATCGTTTCGCATGATTATTTGCATTCAAATAACCCCAATCTAAATACTAGTTTGGCTACTTACTGATCATGTTCTGGATTCTTTTGATACCCATCAAATCCGTTTGGTTACGTCCTGTGATCATTGCTTCTGAAATTCAGATTACATCAGATAGTTTTGGTTAGTTACTGACTCTGAATTCTGATACTGATAATCTCTAACGCCATAGTTTATAATCATGCTTGAATTCAGATATTCCTTCCTACCAGTTAGTTTGGTTAGTTATTTCATGTTCTGAAGTCAGATAAAGATAATCAATCTAAATAATAGTGGCTACTTATGAATCATGTTCCGACATTCAGATACACCTCTACCTCACTAGTTTGATTAGTTATTATATGCCTGCTGTGACATTCAAATTACTCCTCTAAACCATAGTTTGTTATTATGATCCTGCCTCTGAATTAGATTATAATCCTCTGGATTTATAGTTTGGTTCGTTACGCTACTGAAATTTTTCATGGGTTAATTCCTCTAAATCATAGTTTGCTCTGCTATTCGGACCATCCTCTAAACCATAGTTTGGTTAGTTATGAACATACTCTGAACTTCAGCACAATCCTCTGAATCATAGTTTGCGTAGTCATGATCATGCTCTCAATTCAGATACCCTCTCATCACACGTCTGGGTTCGTGATTTGAATTACTACTGCCTAGTCTCAATTATTAACAAATAACTGCTAACATTCACATTTAATATCTACACACTGACCTGTTTTGGCTCAAGTCGTAGTCAAGTAAATTCTGTCCCTAACACGGAAGTCCTGGTGGCGCAGTAGTTAAATGCTAGGTACACCGCAGCCACAAGGTTGTGATAGTTCGAATCCTAGGGTGTCCAGGGTTGACTCAGCCTTCCATCCTTTCGTAGGATAGGTTGTTAAATGAGATTTTACAACGCTTATGTAGAGAGTGCTGAGTTCACTATTAAGTGGTTACAGAAACTGTAAAGGCATGCTCTTGCCTATAAAGGCAATGCCTCTATTTTCGAATAGTGATGTCTGGCGTTATAGTCCAATGAAAACAAAAGAGAAATTTGGGGAAAAGGAAAATATTACTGGTGGTCACGCGTCACATCCCCACGAGGGTGGTTTGCTGGAACTAAACCCATTTCTCATATACTGTTGTTCCCAGCTTTGTTTTTTTTTTTTTATGGGTGCACGCATTACCTTCAAAAGACTGAGGAGTTTGAGTGGAGACAGCCACCCCTTCTTCCTTTCCCTTCACTCCCCAAAATCATTATAGCTGCACCCTGAATCCTGAGTAGGTGCCTTGTCGTTGTTGCTTCCTATAGTCGTGTGACCGCGTGGCCGTTATTTAAAAACCTTAACGCTGTAGCATCTTTCCAACGTCTGATCCGCCCCCTTTAAGATCTGTCAAAACCCAGCATCCCCTTATGTTTTCAGCCTTCCTGTTGCTGTGTGCCTTCAAGTCATTCCCAAATTATGTTGACTCTCAAGGCCAAACACCTCTTCATGGGTTTTTCTTGCCCAGGTTTGCCATCCAGACGGAGTTTTGCCGCTTGCCTTGCCCTGAGGCTTGAGAAAGGTGAACATGCCCTTGTCACCCGGGGTTTCATGGCCAAGTGGGATCTCGAACCCTGGTCTCCAGAACTATAGTTTAAAATGGAAACCACTATGACCTTACACTTGATCTCTACCGTCAAGTTTACTATTGATTCTGCGAAACCACTGACCATGGTCCTTATCTTGCTTCATCCTCCCTCTAAGCCAAGAAATTATTTCATTCAAAAACGCTTTCTGCAAAATCTTGTCTATTCATACTACTTAACACCCTCCTCTCTTCTTCTCTTAGCCCCTCTTTGGTTAGGGAATACCCAAAGTACAGAGCCACGGCAGTTCTTAAAGTAGTCTCAAACTGGATTCTTTCTTACCGTGCTGATGCAGCCTGTAACTAGAAAGGTATCTTAACTGGTCTTGCCACCAAAACTGCCCATTATTTCTTGCACGTGCAGAGCAACCTCAGCCCCCTCTATTCCTTATAAACCATTACATTTGCCTCTCTCACATTATCACCACTAGAAGTATGTATTATATCTATTATTATTATTATTATTATTTCTTATTCTTATTATTATATTATTATTATCCCCCAAAGTGGCACACAAAACGCAGCTTCCACAATTTAAAAATTACATATTAAAAACATAGAAAAGTGAGCACTGAAATGGAATAACAACCAGTTTAGTCGTTTAGTAACTTAAAACACATCACATATAAACTTCACACAATGTTCCGCATTTTCGGCCCAACGGCACCTGGCTTAGTCTTTGACATGAGACGACCAGGTGCTTGAGGCTCTATTTCTTCAGATGAAGGATAGTGGCAACACACCCCTCTGAATATTTTTCTGCAAACCCTCTATGTAAAATGAATGGGGCTTTCTCTAAGTTAAACAGGCCGACTTTGAGGCTCAAGCACATAAAAACAGGTATTAACTTTTCATTTGCAATCCAGACTGTCGCCCTGCCTTCCTAAAAATCAGAGCCACATGTTTTCCCAACCAACGCCCGCACGAATCCGATAAAAACTAGAGATAGAAATACAGGTTGGATGAGTTTATTTCTGTTCGGTTGGAACAACAGTACTGGAGGAACAAACCGTCAGATCTGGTTGCTGATCTACTAAAAACAACTTATACCCCATGTAAAAGTACGGAGATCTCCCTCCACCCTTCTGACCCGACCCACCTCTGGCCTGTAACAAAGTCCAAATCTAATACTTATATACTGTCTCTGGTGCTAGGACCATTGCCTCCCACTTTCACCACAAAGAGTAAGGTTTTTTGTATATAACGCATTTTTTTTCTTGTAACCAAACCAGCCGTATTTCCTTTCCTGTGTTCTTGAGGAAGTGAAACCGTACGCCGTAACTTTTACCGACAGTTGGAAGCAAGCTGCGTATAAGGATCTCCCCCCATTGGCACTGTGTTTCCCGATATCTCAAGACATTTCTGCCCACCCCATTTTACGTGTTTCGCCAGGAACAACAGCGACTGTGACACCTAATGTGCAAAGTAGCACATCGCCCTTCCCAACGTTTGCGATGCCAGAAACGCGGATTCTGATTCTTAAAGATTTAAGTGAGAAAAGTAATATGTTTCTCTCCTCGGCACCGTCGCATTCCTGGACTAGCTTTCCTGACATATTTGACGGACTGCCTCTTGCCTCTTCTCTAGCTAGTTTTAACTCCTGACTGGCGACATCTCTGTATATTATGGCCCCTATACAAAATAAACAGTGATGATGACCTGACTGATGCTTGATGATGATGAGGGTTGTGATGATGATGATGATGATGATGTGAAATTTCTAGATTTCGACTTATTACATGAGTACTACTAAGGAGATACAGCTTGCCCAACCTACTCTATTACCCATTTCACCCGTTCTTTAGTGCTGAGGATATAATATGAAAGGGATGTGAGGTGTTCAAAAAACATTTATCCAGATCTTCTACCTCCCGTTTTTTGTTTTTCATTAGGACAGCTAGCAAGCTAAATAAAATCTTCCTTGTATTTCCTTAGATCATGAAGAACTCTGTGGCAGCCGTTATGGATCTTTCTGTCTATAAAGGCGTGATTTGTTATATGATACCTACTCTTTCCAGTCCTTTTGCAGGGTAACCTTTGGCGCATTTACATTTGCATTTAAGGCATCTGCTTTGTAAAGCCAGAACAACTGCGCTAGTCCAGCAGCAATGAGCTGCTGTTTAACGAACAACTAGTTTGTCAACATACCTGGTGCATGTTTTTTTATTGGTTATGTGGCATTACTGAATTTCATTTTAGGTAATAAAGTAGGGCCAGCTCCAGGTCTTGCCGGTATGTACGAGACCCCATAGTGCTATGGAAATCACATTTTCGCCATCCTAGTACAGGTTTTGTACTCTTTTTCTGGTAGAATCAAAGGTTATAGCCATATTAGTCTGTATATCAGGATGTAAGAGATCTTGTAGCCCTTTTGAGGACTAACTGTAAGAAAAAGTTGCAGCATGCGATCCTGTTGTATTTTTCGTTCCTAAACTAAAGGCGCGTTTCGGAGGAACGGAAGTAGGACTGAAGTCTACGACAAGCTCACGCTGTGACCAAAATTCTTTCTTTACATTAGTCTCAAAGGTGCTACACGATCTTCTTTTTTTGGGATTGTCTGCAATTCCTTTCCTCTTGAAAGAGAGACGGCGCCATTGTCACTGTGTTCCGAACTTTATCATTCTGTTCTATACCTGGAGTCAATAGGACGGGGGGTAGATTAATGGCTGGAAATGTGATCACCACCCTCAGTCAGTGAGTGATAAAAGAGTAGCCCCTTCTCGATAACTAACAACAATCAACAGCACCAAACAATAGTGTGGAGGGAGGAGGAAAGGAGTGGAAGTATAAGCAATTGACCTACAAGGATGGCGAAGCACATTCACCCAGTGGGATGGAGGGAGATTCTGAAAAGTCATGGCCTTCGTAGTATGCTGAATGATGCTGAGACTGCTGCAGTTGAAGATATGCGGTCTTCTCAACTAGACAATTATAGCACTTGTGACCCCACTTTAACTATCATGGTGACATCTAGGACTGCTGGCATTTGCGAGAGATTCCAGAATCTCAACCAGAGAGCTCTTTAGTGCCTCCGCCAAAACTGCCAAACCCCAGGCTCACAGGATTGTAGCTATGGCACTAGATCGCTGCAATGTACGTGTGGATGTGCCTAAGTGGTAGATGTATGAAGCCAATGCTGTAAAAGCTTCACTGCTGCCCTCGGGTGAAGGCTATCAGGCTGAACCTTGCAAAATGATGCTGCCTGCTGGTTAACTATATAAGGACAACGCCGCAGCCTTTCATTATTCGTAGATGGTGGGTTCAGGGAACACCGTTCTTCCCTCGGTTCATATAGTTCCCTGCGGACCAGAACAAGCAGCAAAGTATTCATGTAACACAAAAGCATATTTAAGTAAATATTAACACTTCAGCAATGTCAGGGCTGGGATAGAGAGGCATTGAGATAGCCCCCTTGGCATTTTTTCAAGGAAAGCTTGGGCAAGCCAAGCACAGGTATGATTATAACTTGGTCTTAGGCAAAGACATCTGTTTTTGTATTTATTTCTTAACATTTAGATTCCATTATTGTTCAACTCAAAGTGGCTAACACGGATCAGTGGTTTGCTTGACGTGGGCAAAACGTATGGCTATCCAGATGTTGTTAAAGCTGTAACCTCGCCTACTTTAGCTGGCATCACTTAAAGCGGCTATGCTGCGACCGTCTGCATATATTGAATATTCGACTTGTGCAAATTGCCTGGCTCCTGGTAGGGACAAGTGTGAATATGTTTCTGTTCACACATGTGAGATATTCTTTTTTGGCGCTGTGAGACCACTAAAATTAGGGGAGTTTTGGAATACATCTCATTGCGTAAACATACAGCCACAGTTTTGCCAGTCATTATAGAACAGTTGTGCGAATCGTGCCTTCTCAAGGATGATGCTGCAAAGCATAATTGTTCTGCTGACTGGCATTATTCCTGGCAGGGCACAGTGGGATTTTTAATAGCAAACCCCATCCTGCCAAAGCGGGCAGAAAGTGATGGATAAATCACTTTTGCAAATTAGATTACCTGTCATGGCCATTGTTGCATTCAAAGTAAGCACCTTTTCAGTCAGACCGGAAAGATAATTTATAACTGGAAAGCGTGTGGCTGAAGTCGGCTATATGATGATAGCCAGTAATGATAGGAGTAGCCACAATAAAAGAAAGTGAGCCACTGCTCACTGAAATATCCCGAAGGACTTTGTTCATGCCCTCGTTTAGTAACTGGACCAACCTTCCCCACGATCCAACTTCCAACCTGGTTTTGTTTTTTTTTCTTAAACTATGCTGAGTGAATTGGCTCATGGCGGGACCCTCGATCCCCTACTATAGAAATCATAGAATCTCTTTTCCTGCCGTTTGCATCCACTGTTCGCGTTCTAGTCCTCTGGAGCAGCAGAGAAAACAAGCTGCCTACATACTCAATCTGACATCCTTCAAGAGGAGGTAAACAAGGCGAGGAAACTGGGAACAGTCGCGCACAGCGACGGAAAGGCCTGCGGAGGGACAGAGAGGGAAAGGCACGATGGCGTAGGAAACCTGGCAACCCGAGAGAGGAAAGGGGACAGGCCGTGGCGGCGGACAATAAAGGAGCCACTGTAGACCCGGACTGGAGAGACCGGTGTGGCGGAAGCGGCTGCGGGTAGGCCGAATAAAATCTGGAAGTTCCAATGACAGAGAAACCGCGCGTACCACCCACCTCCCCTATGGTTAAGGCTGTTCTTTCATTGTTGCGATCCAGCCAGTATTTTTTCTGAGTGCTAGGAAAATGTGAATCCGGGCTCCAGATTCTGTTTTCAAGGGCAGAGATGTCTAGATTCTGCAAACGATGGAGCACCGTTTAAGACCAACAACCAAACAAAACAAATCCTTTAGAAAAAAGTGTCTAAAAACAGAGGCGCATCAACTGTAGTGGCCATTGGAATTATGAGTGCCCAGACCAGCCAAAATGCCCAACGTAGAAAAGCAAAAGTGGTCAGAAAGTCCCAATCCTAGCATTGAAGAATACGTATCTCTAGGATGGGATAGGACAGTGCCGGAACTTGCTCTCATGGAATCTCTAACGAAAGCCAATTATTCCCTGTTTGGACTAGGGATGGCTAGGGACGTTTGGAGGATGCTACGGGACCAAATGACCTCGAAGTGAGAAGATAACCAGAGATTACCAACAAGGTGCGAAAGTCTAGGAGAAAAAATCGTGGTCCCTGCAAACCATGTGGCCTAGTTTTATTCTGGAGAGGAATCTGGGGGTTAGCTGGGCGATGTGACATGAGATAAATGATGTACTAAATCAGGCATTTTCATGCAAGCGAATCTGGTATACTTCCTTGGACCGTGGGTTTGTGTATACACAGTCACATTACACCCTTTTCTGAGTGAATCAAACACACCCTTTTCTACATAAATTAGCTGACGGAATGAGAGTTCCGTTGCTTTTGGTTATTCCACAGTTATTCCACTTGGGGAGGAGCGAGGCAACAGATGAGGGTTCTCGCAGCTGTAACCTGGGACTTTCTAAAACTTCAAGTACCAAAGCAGCAAATCATTTGTGAGATGTAAAGAGTAGTCTCTTCTCCACGACCACATTCTTGGAAACACGCCCTGGTGAATTAACCGGATGTTTGTAGCCACTTTCCCTTGCAGGATA
>NC_056527.1:152669930-152671602 GCF_019175285.1 Sceloporus undulatus | reverse complement strand
TTTTTTCCTATTGATTTTTTTCGTAACCCGGAAATTTCGTAAGGCGGTGCTTTCGTATCCCGGGGTACCACTGTATCTGGCCATCATAGCATAATATCTTCCAATGAGCTCATTGTTTTGCCAAGGAAGGAGATTTGGACATTGCAACCATTGACAGAAATAGTCATTATTTACCAGAGGATGAGCATAATAACAGCATTACTATTGCATAATAAGGCGGTGCAAAGCACCCTCAGATATACTTCGGGGCACATTTATTTTGTGGACCACAATGGTGAGTATAAACCACAGTTAGAACAAAGTACAACATCCCCCAAAATCCATGCAAGAGTGATACCTTTATTGGGGCAACCAAAATGCACAGTATACATGTTGCAAGCTTTTCGAAGCTCCGCTGGCTTCCTGATCAGGCAAAGGTATTAAAAATAATACAGGAGAGAGAGAGAGAGAGAAAGAAAGAAAGATTTGGATACTGTTAGTTGTAGCCCTGCATTTGGTCAAGATCCAGTCCAGGAAGTCAACTTTAAATCCCATTTGCAAGATAAGAGGCTACTTGCCTTTGAGATCCAGTTTGTCTGACCTGGCAAAGCTACCTGATTCCCATCCTTGCTTTAAGCAAAGATGAGAGCCAGCATGGCATAGTGGTTTGGGGTTATGACTCTGGAGACCGGGGTTCGAATCTCCGCTCGGCCGTGAAACCCACTGGGTGACCTTCGGCAAGTCGCACAATCTCAGCCGCAAGAGAAAGGCCATGGCAAACCCTCTCTGAACAAACCTTGCCAAGAAAACCCCATGATAGGTTCACCTTAAATGACTTGAAGAGACACAACAACAACATCCAGGGATTGAATCTGATATCTTAAACCCACTAGATGGCAGAGCAAGTTCATAAAGGACATTCCTATCCTGTATTGGAGAAGGCAAGACATTTTGAACCTTGTTCTTCTTCAGAAGATACCATACATTTTAAGAGTGACTTTTCTCTGTCCCTTTCATGTAAGTCTAATGGGGAGACGATAGATTTATTTCCCCTTCAATCCTCTTCCCATTGCTTAGAAAAGTTACTTTTGGGACAACAATTCCCAGAACTCCCCAGATCATTCAGGCCTTGGTTAGGATAGCTGAGTAGTTTGTTATATGTCTTATTTTATCTCTCATTTACTGGTCTTTGACCGTAATAAAGTTATGATTTTTGTGTATATGGGTGGCTTTGGGAAGATAAGACATAAGGAGGACATGGATTTGTTTAGGTGAATTAATTGTATTGGGGTTTGTATTATGCATTTGCATGGATTTGTTAGGGTAAATCCTTTGTAGTGGAATCTGTATTATGCATTTGCATAGATAATAAAAATTACTTTTAAACACAGATGGATCTGATGGGCCCCTCGATGCTGTTGAACCTCAGAAACAGGCCCTGAACAATGCATTTTGGGTTTTTTATTTCATCTGGATCTGGAGGATTGCAATTCTGTTTTAGATCTTGGATAACATACATCAAGAATAATTCTGCGCCAGTTTTCAAGAGGCACGAATGTCCCACTGAAACCTCCGATCCTTACTTCTGAGCAAATGCGCACAGAATTGGGCTGCTGCGCATCATTATTCTTACAGACTTTGGAGCATTCCACTCCTTCCAAATAGGTTTAAGGCCAAAAGGACACCTCTTGAT
>NC_056527.1:152663464-152669905 GCF_019175285.1 Sceloporus undulatus | reverse complement strand
ATTCACATAGTTGTGCTAAAAACAACAACGAATGACCCATTTGGATGACTTCAGTCACTTCTGGTGGTCTTTGATCAACTGTGTTGCAAGCCTGTGGCTTATGACCTTGACCACTGACTATAGGTTTGCAACTTGCAATTGCAAGTCATCTCAGGTTGTCAGGTTTCTGGGACAAAATTGGAGGTAGGGACGAGCCTTGTTATTAAGAGCTATGCATTAAGTCCAGCCACAGTTACTCACAGCTGTGTATTCAACAGAGAGCGAAGAGAGGAGAGAGAGAGGTTGCAGGCATGGGTCAAAAGGTCCATTTCAGATATGCAGGGGTCAGGTTTGATATTGGTAGACTAAACATGCATCTAATGAAATATTACTTATTAATAAAATTAATTAAAAATAATGTTGTGCATGACATAAAGTTTGTGCATATGAACCACCAGAAAGCAAAGTGTCACTATCTCAGCCACTCATGAATAAAAAGTATTGGGTTTTGGAGTATTTTGGATTTGGCATCAAGACAAGGGAGACTTGTGTATACTCCAGCTGGGGTTGTTAGCATTTTGTTCTAAACCGGCCTGGACTTCTACACAAGATACATAAATAACTTTTGACATGCATCCTTTTCTGCAGGCTGACAGTCGTGGCAGGAAGGTTAAAAGCTGCTTCTAGCTGCACGCTGCTAGCTCCAGAGGTCAGCACACAACAGGCACAGTTAGGAGCATCGTCCAGACGAATTTCCTTCTGGCATTACTTCTCAGCCCCAATTTTACCAGGAAATATAGGCAGTGTAGGAAGGTTGCAATTTTGGTGCTTAGTTCTTGTGTGTGTGTGTTCAAATATCCAATTAACATCTAAGGTTGTCCTGGACTATATCTTTCAGCTCTGATACCGACTGCAACTTTTATTCCCACCTCTCAATGGTTTTCTTTTCAATTCTAAGATGCATCAGAACAAAAAATGTATTTTCTTTCTCCTCCTTCTTTCTCTTCTTCTCTTCCCCCTCTCCTCTCTTCTCTTTCTTTCCTCTCTCTCTTTCCTCTTTCTTTCTTTCTTTCTTTCTTTCTCTGTGCATCAATTGTTGTTGTGTACCTTCACGTTGTTTCACTTATGGTGCTCCAGAGGCAAACCAATTCGGTTTGGGTTTTTTTGTTTGTTTTTGGCAAGATATGTTCAGAGAGGATCTGCCTCTGCTTCCCTAAGGGCTGAGACAGTGTGCTCCCAAACTCATTCAGTGGGTTTCTATGGCGAGTGGATTGACCAAGGAACCATGGCCCTGACCGGCTTTATAAGACCTGGCAGGGCTGTTAATAAAGGTGACTTGGAAGTCTCTCATCATAGGATCACAAGAGGTGACTTGATGGCAAATAGCAACAATACATAGGCTGATATCTTTGATTTGTTCGTTTGTAGTGACTACACTATAATGCATTTGGGAGGCGTTCATTATACATCCCGCTGAGTGTGTTTCAAGGGGGGGGGTTGCATATAGGTAGTGGTGTTCAGAAAACCTGATCAATAGCAGTTTGTGAAATGCTGTGAGCATAGCGCAGTTTAGGCTTGCATTTAAACGTGGATATTTATCTGATTAGTTGAGGAGGCCTGAGGCGAAAAAAGCATTTGAAGGCTGGTTCTTGCAAAGTTTATCACTTTGACACAGAAAATCAAGTAGAGTACATCTATGCCACACGAGATTCAGCATGACATTTTAAGTCATGCTCATATCTGAATCTGATTGTTGGCAGAGCCTGAGGCCATAGCTCACAAAACAAGATCCAGATTCCATAGACTAGCCATGGCACTAAAGTGATGTCAGACTCATTCATTCTGCAGTGTAGATGCAGCTGAGACAGCTGCCTCTCTTGGCCTCTGCTGAGAAAAATGCGCTATCTAGGCCACATGTATTGATGTGCAGAAAGACAGAAAGCTGGTCAGCCCTCTGCTGCTAGAAAACCGACTAGGACTTATCACATGGAGGCAAATTGCTTAACCCCGTGCAGAAATGGGATTTTAAAATTCAGAAAAACTCCGCAAATGCGGGAGGCTTTCAGATGCGTTTGCTTGAAAGAGAAATAATGCAAAAATAACCTAATGGAAAGTCACAAAATGTACTCTCTTTTACTTTTGGAATTTCCCAAAAGTAAAACGGAGTCGTTTTTGTCAACTTTCTTTGGGTTATTTTTGCGTTATTTCCCTTTTTGGGCAAACATCGTCTGAAAAACATCCCTGCATTTGCAGTTTTTTTCCTACTTTTAATCTAGTCTTTGCTAGGGATTCATCCAGTCGTTGCTGTTGTTAACTGCCCTCAATTGGCTCATGGTGATCCGGTGGGTGAGACATCTCCAAGTGCCCCGTCTTCAACCTCTCTGCTCAGGCACTCCAGACTAGGCCTATGTTTCCCTGGTTGAGTCTAACCATTTAGCTCGTGGTCTTCCTCTCTTCTATTCCTTTCTACCTTTTGAATCATTGTCTTTTCTAATGATTCATTTTTCCTCATGATGTGGCCAAAATACACAGCCTCAGTTTAGTCAATTTGCCTTCCCAGAGAGTTCTGCTTGATCTCGGACCCATTTGTTCGTCTTCTTGGCCATCCATAGTATTCTCAGTACTTTTTCTCCACCCAGCACCACATCTCCAAATGAATTGATTTCTTCATATCCACTTTCTCACGTCCAGCTCTCCATCCATACATAGTGATGGGGGAATACAATGGATTGGATCATTGTCACTTTTGCACTTAGTTGTATACTTACGCTTTAGGATCTTGTCCAGTTCTTTCATAGCTGCCTCCCCATTCCTAGTCTTCTTCTGATTTCTTGACTACAGCCTCCATTCTGATCAATATTTAAACTAAAGTATGGGAACTCTTTGACTATTTCAATTTCCTCCTATTAGCAGAGTGTTCTGTGTAGATCTTCTGGGTCATTATTATTATTATTATTATTATTATTATTCAGCATTAATCTGACCTTGCACTTTCCTCCTTGACCTTCTTCAGTAATTGTTTCAGGTCTTTGTTGGTCTGCTTGTAGTACTGTGTCATTTGTGTATCTTAGGTTGTTAACATTCCTTCCTCCAATCTTTGCTCCTCCCGCCTAGGTCCAAGCCTGCTGTGTGTACAATATTTCTGGATACGGGTTTAATAAATAGGATGATAGTATGTGGCCTTGCCTGACTCCTTGCCAATTGGAAACCATTCTGTTTCTCTGTATTCTGTTCTGACTTCAAGCTCTTAACCTGAGTACAGTTACGCATCAAATCATCAGATGTTGTGCCACTGCCCTTCCTCTTAATGCAAGCCATATTATCAGAATGAGACTCAGAGTCTCTAGGACCTTAGGCCCCCAGACTGACACAAATAAAGCTGCTTCGGGTCACTTTGGAGGTATGCTGCTTAAATGACAACACACACTCTTAAGAGGCCAGAACCGTGCCAAAGTGCGCTCCAGTCCTTAGGACTGGATCATGGCTTTGCCGCGGCTTCCGGACTCTTAGGACGCATGTCATCATTTAAACAGTATACAGTACCTCCAAAGTGACCCAAAGCAGCTTATTTTGACAGTCTGTATGGGGCCTTAGAATTAGCAAATTAGTGTGCTTTTTCTGCCTTCTTGTCCTCACCAAAATAAGGAGATGGCTCCCGGGTTGTTAAATGGATGTGACGACTGAACCTTTCGCGTGGCGAGAGCTTGGATTTCTCTTTCCAAGCGAGGTTGTTTTTTAACCACAAAGTGTGGATGGTGCAGGAGATGGTCAGGAGGAGTGGGAAAAGGGATTTGAATTGGGAGGAAATGTAGCAAAAGAAACGTGGACAGCTGTTATGCCCCCATTATCGGGCAGTTTGGTGCAATTGCAGGGTCTATCAGGCCCTCTGCAAGAATCATTTATCCGCTTCCTAATGGGAGCATCTAATTAAGCGGCCTAATAGCACTGGAAAGTATTATGTGTAGAAGCTGGGAACCATTTTGTTGCTTCTCTGAAATCTCATGAGTTCCAGGTTTGTTATTCATACTATGGAACTGCATTGAACACACATCTGTGAGAGTTCTGTTTCTCACATGTGGCAGCACTTGAATAAAGATGGAGACGCACATCCAAGGCATGCAGAGTTTTATCCCGGTTTATCCCGGGTCCATTTGCATCAATTATTCTCACAGCCGAGAATCTGAATCTTTTAGAAAATCTCAGAAAAAAATCCAACATCAGTTATCCCGGGTTGAGTAGGGTTTTTGGGAGCCCCCCAAAAAACTTAATTGGATGCATTCAAAATGTATGTGAACAACAGATTCCACCTGGATTATTTTCACCAACTGAATAACCCCCAAGTCAAGGTTTAATAAGCAACATGTTTGCAACACAATTGATCAAGCAGCCACCAGAAGAGACTGAAGCCATGAAAAGTCAAAGGTTCAAATGTGCCTTATATTGACCAAGCATCTCAAGAAGCGAACAAGAGACGAGAAAATCAGTACCTCCTAGACCTGGGCTTTGCCCATTTTTGTTGGCTTGTTCCCTTAACGAGCAGGAAATGTGTTTTTCATCAATCTGATCTAGCAAACAAAGAAGAAGAGGTTGTTCTGGTAAAACAAAACCTTGATACAGTCAAGAGCTCAATTATGCATCGGCAGATTCAATTTACGGAGCAGAGGCGATCCGTCTTGGGCTATCAAGCAAGTTCAGCCACAGCTCATGAATGCATGCCCTGACAACTTGAATTAAGCCAAGTGCTCACCAGATGTCAGCTTCTTCCAACAGATAATTCAATTTGACCCTATTGAACTCAGACCCTCGGGGGTCTGGTATTTATGTTTGTCTTTGGAAATCGTTCAGAAGCCTTTAGAGGAAAAGGTCTTAAAATTCATGGCTGGTCAGGTCTCTGTACCTTCTGGCTTTAGTACAAGAACACTCTGGCCTTCACAACAGAGGATGGGATTTTTGATCAAAGTGCATGGTTTCCTTGAAAGCTGAGGACAAGAGGTTAAAATCAAATTGACAAAAGGGCAGGGACAGGGGAAGATCGGGCAGAGGTTGGAAAAGGGGTCTCTTTGGACTACAGCTCCCAGAATCCCCCAGCCAGTATAGTTGGCTAGGGGATTCTGGGAGCTGTAATGTAATCCCTTTTCCAAACTATCGGCAATGCAGCGGCTCATCCTTACTGTCCTCTTCGCCATCCACTCTGTGACTTTAGCATAATTCACAAAAGCGGTTAAACATATACAAAGTCTTGGGCCCTGCCTATTTAGGAACTCCAATTGTGCATTATCATTTAGTTCATAAATTGTCACATTCACAGCTTGTGCTATAGACATGTAGGAGAGGGAAGATGCCAGTCCAGATGTCAGCATTTAATCTGAGCAATCTTGCCCCGAAGTAAATCCAGTTATGGAAAATTTACCTGGGAATAGCACACACCACCATACAGCAGATCATAGGCACATACTAGATATATCTTAGCCAATCCTTAAACTGTCATATTGACACAGCTGTAGGATTTAGGCTCTTGGGAACTCTATGAGACTCATGGGCTACACTTTCCTTTCTCCATTCTAGATCTTGAGCATCGTGAGAAGGCAGGATCCCTATCCGGACTTTATCATAAACTCTGCCTGTCAAATTGTGACATTTCCCCATGCCAAGCAATTTCTGTGGTCAATTTTTGACTGCTGAGCCTTATCCCTCCAAGTTGTAAAAATGTACATTGTCCACATGATTTACCGGCCCTGGCAGGCTCAGCTGAGTCTTTTGCTTGCATTTTCAATTTTCCTTCCATGAAAGTGTCATCCGTCAACAGCAACCGTTCTCACCGACTTTCAATTTCAACCAGCGGTAAATTGACTGACCAGACTCTGGTTTCCCCCAGTGCCTTGTTTCATTAATATAAAGGGATGGGCACATTTGCAATGAACTGATAACATTAGTAATTTGAAAGGAAAAAATAAAGTGGGAAGGAAAGGACAGGATAGAGGAAACAAATTGATTTTTTCAAAGTTCACATGGCTAATATATTTGCCCGCTCTAGATTGTTTTATGTTGCTTGGTGCTCCTCTTTTAATGGTCTGATGTGTCATCTTGATTCACAGTTCTGTATGGGAAATCGATGTAGATTAAATGACAACAGAGAGGCAAACCTTCAGCTGTATACAGTTGCATGTAGGGGTGGGGGAGCATGCCATTCTAATTATTTTTAATAAGAACTGACCAAATATTTACACTTTTCATCATACAATGCCCCTCTGTACTCTGCATTGTGCAAGCAGAGGATGCACAAAAGGGTAAATGGACACAAATCCGACATTAGAAATGGCAGTATCCAAAAAAGAGTTGCAAGGGACTGCAACATCGGAGGCATTCGATAGCTGGCCTTAAAGTTGCTGTTCTGGATCAAAAGAAAGGAAAAATAATAATAATAATAATAATAATAATAATAATAATAATAATAATAATAAT
>NC_056527.1:152642483-152663454 GCF_019175285.1 Sceloporus undulatus | reverse complement strand
GTATATCCCACCTCTCCAATAGGAAAAAAAGGAGAAGGGAGAAGTTTGGAATTATTATGTATTATATTATTTTTAAAATTGGTATTTCCCACCTTTCTCCCAATATGGGATCACATTTTTCTGGCTGCAAGATTTTGGACCCACTGGAGTTTATTATGTTTTCCAAAGGCAGCCTCTTGGAGAGTGAGTTGTGTGAGTGTTGTGTTGTGTGCCTTCAAGTCATTTCTGACATCTGGTGACACAATAGCCCACACAACATGCAATCAAGGCATGTGTCACTGTAGCCAGATCTGACATCTCAAGGAAAAGGTGCAACTGGTGCACCAGTTTTAGCTGGTAATAAAACTATCAACTGAGCAGAAAAAAATAATATTTCATTCAAATCACTGAAATCACTTTGGGTAATCACCGTCTGACAAGGCTGGTGAGCAAGAAAATGTCTATGGATTAATAGTTATGGATGGCTTTGACATATTGTTATAGTTTTGTTAAAATTAATTTTGGATTCTAATACAACATCAATTAATACTAAGCAAAGAAATGGAGATTGAACATAAACATGGTTACTATTAGAATGCTATATTTCAGATCAGAGGTCACACTGCACAGTTATTGCACTATGATTCCACTTTAACTGTCTTGGCATTATCTCTCTTACTCACATAACAAATACAGAGAGGAAGAGAGAACTTTCTTCCCAAGTAAAGTTGGCCTAAATATCCTAAAGACACCAGATCTTGCCTGACCTTGGAAGCTAAGCAGGGTCAGCTCTGGTTAGTACATGGATAGGAGGCCACCAATGAATACCAGGTGCTGTAGGCTATATTTCAGAGGAAGGAACTAGCAAAACAGTCTCTGAGTATTCCCTCCCTAAGAAAACCCTACGAAATGTATGGGGTCCCCATAAATTGACAGGCAACTTGAAGGCACATAGACATACCAACATACATGGTTCCAAGTAAGGAACAAGCAATGTAATGCAGTCAGTGGCCAAGTTTTGGGAAATGGGGTAGTTATATCTCCCACTTCTTTATCAATTAGCCTTAATTGAAACATCAGAGGCCTCTTCACACTATTACAATAATACCTCTTTAGGCATCCTGTGGAATCCTGGGAGTTGTAGTTCTGAATGTGCCTCCCTAATCTGCCAAGTCCAAGATTCCACAGGATGGAGCAAAGGCAATTAAAATAGTGCTATAACTGTGTGAATAAACCCTATGGGTTAAGTGCAGTTTGTCAGCCCCAGTCTTCTCAAATTCCCTGTTTGTTTGCTTTTTTAAAAGGTGTATTTCCACTCTTGGAAGTCTCCAAGAATGGCAATGCATGCTTTCAATAGGCTACAGGCTTTTCCATGCTGCTTAATATCTGCTTTTCAAAACCAGAATTGGACTAATGTTATTGCTGTTCTGGCCTGCCATGGATTTTCTCTCCCTGTGACTTCTGTGCATAGTGCAAAGATTTTGGAGAAAGACCGATCATCCATTACATATCCCACGTTTTGCTGCATTGCGACTTGCTGCCCGGCTTTTTCCAAACGTCATTTACATGTTAATTCAGATAATACTTTGACCCAGTTGTGCTTTTGGATGTAGTTCTTTTCCCTATTGATGCTATAAATTATTTGGCTGCAGTGCAGGAGGTGTCCCCCCTTATTATTATTATTATTATTATTATTATTATTATTAAAAGATATCTTTATCAGCAAGTTGCAAAATATCTCAGGGAATGAAAGAGGGGGAATAGTTTGTCTTGCAAAATGAGAGGCAGGCTAAACAAAGATGAAAGTTAATTGCTTTCTTGCTGTCGTCCAGACTGGCTTTGCAGTGAATGTTTGAGAGCAGTAAATTACATTTTTTGTGTCACAGTCTTGCTGCAAACGCTTCTGATTTGATTTCTTTGTTCACTGATCTGTTTGATTCATCCTGGTACCGTTTTACTAGGAAAAACTGCCTCCATAGCGGTGCCCAGAAATTGTTGTTCTTGTGTGCCTTCAAGTCGTTTCCAATTTACAGTAAATCATGGGATTTTCTTGGTGAGATTTGTTCGGGGGGGGGGTTGCCATTGTCTTCCTCTGAGGCTGAGAGAGTGTGACTTGCCCAAGGTGACCCAGTGGGTTTCATAGCCAAGCTGGGAATTGAACCCAGGCCTCCTTTTGCCACCTTCACCATACCCTAATGTTGCTTAGCCACACATGTGAAAAGGAATCGCATCTGTGAAATGTTGAAGGTATGCTACAACTCCTATCCCCTTTTTTAAGGCTGTGGACAGTTCTGGGATATGTATTTTTAAAAAGTAACTTTTCCATCCTATAGCATCCTTTCTTCAGGGAGATGTGGGACTGTATGCCATTGAGCATGATAAAGAAATGAAGGCTTACTTCCATTGTGGAAAATAGTGCTGAGTTTTCTGAGCGGGTGGATAAGCGACGCGCAATGAAATATTTTCCTGCACAAATGTGAAAATGGCTCTCTTTCCTTGGCCTGGACCAGTGCTGTGGTTGAATTGGCCACATTGTGATTTGTTTAATTGATATTCTCTCCCTTCCATTTTTCCTGAGCTCCACAGAACAAATCCAATAGTGTTATATGCCTTATTAGCACCCACTCTACAAAGAGGTGTTAAAGGAGTTTATCGGGAATAGCTCTCTGTTGATAACCTTTACTCCTGCGTCACAGCATGGATTTGAGGACTGCAGTTTATTACATTGCAATATTCACCTTTTTTATATCAGATGACCCAGTTGATTATCTTAATCCTGTTGTTGTTGCTGTTGTTGTTGTGTGCCTTGAAGTCGTTTCTGATTTATGGTGACCCTAAGGCAACCCTATCAATGGGTTTTCTTGGCAAGATTTGTTCAGAGGAGGTTTGCCATTGCCTTCCTCTGAGGCTGAGAGAGTGTACTTGTCCAAAGTCACTCAGTGGGTTGCATGGCTAGGCCAGGATTCGAACTCAAGCCAATACACCCTGCTGGCTCACCTATGAAAGTATTTAAAATTGCCCTTCCAATTTCTTGTCTATTAAATGCACTGTATATATCCCTATGTCAAGAATGGGTCACTTACATACCTGTAGATGTTCTTTGACTGCACCTCCTATCATCCCTAGTGAACAGTGAACACAGCTACTGGTGAGGAATGATGGGAGCTGCAGTCCAGTCTCACAGAAAGAGCCATGAGTTGCCCAGCCTTTATCTATGTATTGCGATTACATACACACCAGACTTGTTGGGATTTCTGTGCGCTTTGTAATGAATGGAAAAGGGCCATATCTAAGTTATACAACAAATACTTAAGTGCCAAAAGGTTCCAGATTCAGTCTCCTAGGAACAGTTGGGAACAAACACACACACACACACCGCTTGAAAACCTAGACAGCATCTGCACTGCAGAAATAATGTCATTTGACACCGCTTTAACTGCCATGGCTCAGTGCTACGAATTTCTGGGAGATGTAGTTTGATACATAGCCTTCCCTGTCATAAAGCCCTGTGCCACAACAAACTACACATCCCAAGATTCCATACTATTGAGCCATGGCAATTAATGTGTTCTCATTTGTTTGTTTTATAGTTTATTGTGTTGAATCATTTTAAGATATGTTTTCATTTTATAATTCTTACTGTGCTTTTAGACTGTGCACTGTTGGCAGGCTGTTATTTGTATTCTGATTGTTCATTATGTAAAATGCTATGTAAACCTACAGCACTATATAAATAAACTTTAATAATAATAATAATAATAATAATAATAATAATAGCAGTGTCAAACTGCATTATTTCTGCAGTGTAGATACAGCCCTAAAGAGTTGCTGCCTGCACAGTGGACAATACTGAGCTACTACGGACATTCCCTCTACATGGCAGTGCTTGGAAAATATACTTTGCCAACTGCAGCTTCCAGAATGCTTCAGTCAACATAGCTGGGGGATTCTGGGAGTTGTGATCCAAAGATGTAACTTTCCCAAGCTCTGGATGAAGTGGGCTTTTCTGTTCCTTTGAGAACATCTTCTTGGCCTTAGTAAAGACGCTGCAAACCAAATGCTGCAGACATTTGTTCCCATTTTGCATCTGGACTGGGATGTGTAACAGAACTCATTCCCCATGTACACTACACACACACATAGGCAGCCTGAAAATGTGATAAATGGAAAGTAAGCAGTTGGCTAGAGGATGCAGCAGCCTGGTTGTGGCTCTCGCTGCTGACCACTTTCCCTTCTGGTTCCCAGCGATAAATATTTCAGTAATAAGATTTACAAGAAGTGGATTGGTAACAGAATGTTTAAATCTCCCTTGCAGTTGGTTATTTCCCAAACACACACACACACACATGAGAATGGCAAGACTAAAACAGGGGAAGAGAAGCCTTTCAAAAGCATTTCTTTCTTTCTATTTTATTTTATATTACTTTTATTTCCTGGATGGAATTAATGAATTTTAGGAAGTAAGTGGCTGGCAGGAATATGTAAAGCTGCTCTCCTTCTATACAGTCAGTGGTCCTGGATCCATGTTGAAGCCCCATGCATTTAATTCAGAATAAAAACTAAAAGGAGTGTCAGTTGCACTCATTATTTATAATTCAACATGTGGGCCAAGATCCTACATTGTACTAGCATAGCATAAATCCACACTCATGTGGTTAAGACACATGTTCTCAGCCTCAGGGGGGAGCAATGGCAAACCTCCTCTGAACAAATCTTGCAAAGAAAACCCCATGCTAGGTTTCCCTTAAGGTTGCCGTTGCCGTATGTCGGAAACAACTCGAAGGCACAAAACGCATCTGGTTGTACAGCTGCACCACCCATCCACTGATACTGTGACATTAAAGGTCAAAGAGGTTATGGCAGACTAATCTTATCTCTTTATATATATATAGTGACAAGCTTGGTAGATGGGTAGGGTATTCTACTTGGGCAGTGAAAATGAAAGGCACAGATATAGGATGGGAGTGACAGCAGCGCCTGCAAAAGGGATCTGGGAGTCTTCATGGACCACAATCTGAACCTGAGACAACAGTGTCACGCAGCAGCTAAAAAAGCCAATATGATCCTAAGCTGCATAAATAGGAGGGTAGTGTCTAGACTGAGTGAAGTAATAGTGCCACTCTATTCTGCTTTGGTCGGGCCTCACCTGGGATACTTTGCCCATTTCTGGGTACCATATTCAAGAAGATGTCAGCTGTCTTTCAGCTAGTCTCAAAGGTGCTACAAGATCTCTCTATAAACTGATTCTACAGACTAACACGGCTATATCTTTGAATAATTCAAGAATATGTGCCTTTCATATTGACAAGCTGGAGCATGTCCAGAGGAGGGTGACAGAAAAGGTGTAAGGTCTGAAAACCATGAAACCCTATGAGGAAAGGCTTAGAAAGCCAGGTATGTTTAGTCTGGAGAAGAGAAGGTTAAGAGGTGACATTGATAGCCATGTATAAATACTTGAAGGGATGTCAGACTGAGGATGGAGCAAGCTTGTTTTCTGCTGCTGCTCCAGAGAATAGGACACAATGGAGCAATGGAGTCAGACTGTTTCATCTAAACATTAGGAAGAATTTCCTAATGGTAAGTGCCATTCAACCATGGAATACGCTGCCTCCAAGTGTTATAAAGGGGTTGTTCTCACTTAAAGTCTCTCACTTAAAGTCTTCTTTGCAGGAGGTTGGATGGCCATCAGTCAGGAGTGCTTGGATTGTGTCTTCCTGCTTGGCAGAACAGGGTTCGACTGGATGGCCTTTGAGGGTCTCTTCTATGATTCTATGAAATGCCACCAATGAAATTACACCATGGAGAATTTATCCCATTTGTTCCCACCTAGATACAGTACATAACGGATAAAATCTGTACCTTATTGAAGGTGAAGTTGGCCTGCCCCTTAGCCTTTCTCTCCAACTCCAGCAATCTCTTTCTTTATGAACTGAACCAGCAATTACAACCTAAGGGTCTCCACACCCACGGGGTCGTATTAAGACTGTGATGTGTAGCTGGTGAGTAAGTAAAATGAACAGAAGGATCAATAGTGGACTGATTTAAAAAGGTGTCATCCATCAGTAGGGAAGCAGGTCCTTTTTGAAATATTGATTTATGGCGGTTTGTTTATAGGCTGCCTTTCACCGTGAACTGTCTGAAGACAGCTGCCAAGAGTAATAAGAGACACTGATAAAAATATGATACAAGATTCCCCCAGTAAAGGTGCAGACGGGGGAAAGCAGCTGAGCAAGTGAAAACAAGCACTAAGGATGGTTATGATTTGCACTCGGGACTTGTCACTCCCTTGAGGTGTATTTAGCATGAATAAATACTCTGACACCAGATCTGGTATCATCTTTGAAGCTAAACAGGATCAGCCCTAGTTAATACTTGGATGGGAGACCACCAACAAATACCAGGTGCTGGAGGTGATATTTCAGAGGAAGGAACTGGCAAAACCACCAAGTTTTCCTTGTCTAAGAAAACCCTGTGAGATTCATGAGTTCTCCATAAACTGACTTGTGACTTGAAGACACACATCCTAAAGGCATCATATCCCACCTGATCTTGGAAACCAAGCAGGGTTGGTCAGTACCTGGATGGGAGACCACCAACAAATATTTCATACTTCAGAGCAAAACCACCTCTGTGTATTTCTTGATCAAAACAAAAAAATGCATGGGGTCACCGTAAGCTAACAGGCGACTTGAAGGAGTACATACAACCCCATACACACACATTTGTAATAATCTCAGTTCTCCAAGTGCTGGATTTCTATGTAGCCCAAAACATAACCACTCATGCACAAGGAGATACAGTAGTAGCATGCTTCAGGAAACTCCAAGATGTACAAAAAGGACAAAACTATCTTTAAGGGGGAGATCGCTTAGGGGAGAACAACAACAACGATAGCCAGCTAATAAGGACTGAGTTTGCTTGGATGAGGAATGAATAATGCAGAAAGGGAATTGAATAGAATGGCTGGAAGCACTCCGAATGGTAAAGGTGGCACCTCCTGTTGCAGGTTCTCCTTTTTTACATTTATAACCCATTTTTATACTGTGATGAAGCTTAAGCTCCTATATGTGGTGTTCCCGGATGATCATGTATCGTAGCATTGAATAATCCCAGATGTTGTATCATCTCTTTAGAGACTAGGTCCTTGTGCCCTTCAACGCTGCACAGCTATAGCACTACTATAACGCTGCACAGCTATTATTGCCAATGGTTTCATAATGTGGCATTCTGGGATTTGTAGCTTGGTGAGGCACTAGAGGTTTCTGGGCAAGACTTCTAAATACAAAACTATAACTCCCGGGGTTCCACAGGATTGATGCATGGGCCGTATTCTCCTTTATGAACTTGCCCATGTTTTGAGGAGGTCCTTCGGAGGTGCATCAGGTGGAAACATGGGAGAAACATGGCCTTCTTGGTAGCTGCTCCCAGGCTTTGAAACTACCTTCCCAAAACTGGCAAACAGATGATCTTTTTTGAAAAGTCTTTGAGGACTGATTGTTTGGAATGGGTCTTGTGCAACTTGCTGGGTTTTCTGTTTGTTTTTGCCGTGTTTTTAATGGTTTTAACTGATTTGATTTTTTTTTACAGTTTAATCACCTATTGACTTTTGTATTTTGTGAAACATATTTCAGAATCTGCTGTTAGCCTCCTCGAAAGGCGAGAGATGAAAATATTAATAATAATGTGGAATTGTAGTGCTGTAACTGCGCATTGTGAAAGGGCCTATGGAGAATAAAGAGCATTGTTGCTAACTGCTCCGTTATTAGGCACAAAATATCAAGTTTTACTGTGGACACATGGAAAAATACACAATCCACAATCCACAAAAGAGTGATACAGGTTTATTTCCTGCCCAACTTTCACAGTCCTTCCTAGAAACTGGAAAAACAATGGCATGGACAATCCTAACTTTACAAATTTTAATATTCTCCTTCCTTTCCTTTGGTTTCTTTTAACTATATGAGTCCAAAACTTCTGTTCTTCCTGCAACATCCTCTCCCCAGGCTTTATGTGTTCCATAGTTACAAATTTCATGCCAGATTATCTCTAGAAGAGCTTCAACAGATTGTCCGTTCATTTGTTTTCGCATCTTAATTTTCTATAATGAACTCAGAGTGTAATTCTCACAGACATTTAGGATGCAGTCTGATGATTTATATGCAAGCTATCGTTTTGCAAGTTAAGGAAACTAATTTCTGCCGTCTTATATTTCAAACCTGGCAATCAGCCTGGTAATTAAAATTCCACAGATCTAGGTTCGTCAATTCATGGAGCTGATGAACCTGGAGCCATGGAATTTTAATTCCCAGGCTGATTACCAAATTTGAAAGATAAGATGGCTGAATTAGTTTCCTTAACCTGCAAAATGACAACTGTGTATAAATAATCAAACTGCATCCTGGATGCATCTGATTGTTTCTAGTGTCTTGTATTATATATACAACAGTCGGCTGCCTATGAAGTCACATGAACAATCTCATAGGTCCACATACCAGAAAAAGGACCACTATTATTACCAACAGGATGCCAATGAATATCTAAGTGTATGTCACCAATAGGCTTCTGGTGTCCCAGTATTATATATACAACGGTTAGCTGCATGTACAGTCACATGAACAATCTCATATGTCCACATATCTGAAAAAGGATCACTATCATTACCAACAGGATGCCAATGAATATGTGAGTATATGTCACCAATAGGATTCTGCTGTCCCTGTACTATATATATATATATATATATATATATATGACCATTTGCTGCCTATGCAGTCAGATGAACAATATCTTATGTCCACATATCTGGAAAAGATTATCACTATTTATAAATGGTGCAAATGTGATTCCTTCATTAAAGAGTGAACAATTGTTTTATGAATCACTATTTTTATACCATTTGTAATGAGCTAGGCATGCACATATGCAATATTCACCATGCATTAGTCATAAACTTGGCACTTTTAGGAAAATGGTGTAACTTTGGTGCCTTTATGAATAAGCTCATGATTGTTGTGTGAATCATTTTACCATATGCTTGAGTAATATCCCATGAACACAAACAAATATAGGAATACACTTATGGTTTGGTAACTATAATGCAATTAGCAATCAGATAGTCTTCTATTGGAGGAACAGTTACTTTTATAGCAAATTGTCATGACCTTGTTGAGGGATATACAGTGCAGCAATGTAATTACAACCAGTTAACATATTTAATACTGTAAGCACAAAGTATATATGTAAGGAAATGGTTCACATGTAAACTTTGTAGTTGCACATGAAATATTATAATGAGCAATATCACATTCCTCCATATCTGAAAATAATCATCACATCCTAGTGCAATGCAGATGTAAACTGATTGAATAAAGACTGAATATAGCAAAATCACTGATAAAGAGCCAGTGGGATGTAGCACTTTTAGTGTTTGATAAAGACTCCAGGAGAGCAGGGTTCGAATTTCCCACTCATCCACGAAACCCCATTGGGTATCCTTGGGCAAGTCGCACTCTCTCAATCTCAGAGAAAGTCAGCAGCAAACCTCCTCTGAATCAGTCTTGCCAAGAAAACCCAACAATATCCTCCTCATTAGTTGGAGTCAACTTGAAGGCACACAACAACAACAACCACGAATGAAAAAATGCACAACAATTTGGCTTTGCTGCATGCTTCTTACTTTCTCTCTGCCTGGATTCATGTTGCACTCTTATATAGCAGTCTCAGAAAACCAGCTGTGAGTACTCCAGGGAGAGAAGACTGCATTTATTTTAAATTAAAACACTGCCTTGATTTGATGTTTAAGCATGGGTTGCCTCCATCTGTGAGAGTTGGAGGAAATATTCCCCTGGGACTTTCCAACCACCGTCGTCTCAACTCTACTGAAATAACTCTCTTAGTTTGTTCAGGGGACAACTTAGCGCTGGGGAAGAGAATGGTAAAAAATTCCCTTGAGCACAATTGCTGGCATCTTGTCAGTCAGAGCAGGAGTGGAGCATCATAGAGAAGCAATGTTAATAGTCATTCATTTAATTAATTCATTTATCATCACAAGTATCAAGAAATAATTTCCATAGTTTCCCATGCTGTGGAGAAAACAAATATCCCTGTACAGTTTTTGCACAGTATTCATGCATACTGAGGTGCTTTGGGAAAGTATGGCCTGATTCCCACTACCTTTTAAACCGGGTCACAAATCAGTTTGAGTTCAAATGGCCCTGGTTCCCACTTGGATTCGGAGAGAGGGGCCATGCACTAGACCCATTTAACCCGTGTCTTTTTGATGCTGGTTTTTTTCTGCATCTTTTTTTAAACAGATGCGGATCAGAATTGATTTAAATTTGCCCTTCGACCGGCTGGAGCGGGTCCATTTTGAATGGATTCATTTGTGAATGTGAACCAGAAGCGGGTTATTTTACAGGGAAAACATGTGAATGAGGCAAATGTAGTGTGTCGAACCGATCCATCAATTCGGATCGCAAACCGATTTATTTGTCATTGGGAATGAGGCCTATGCTGTGCAAAAATATGAATAGGGGTTTTGCATGAAAACTGTGGTGGTTTTGTGCCAAAAAACCTAGCAAAGGTTGCATCTACACTGTAGAAATAATGCCACTTGACCCCACTTTCAATGCCATGGCTCCATCCTACAGAATCCTGGGATCTGTTGTTTTTGAGACACTACCACTATTTGGCAGAGAAAGCTAAAGGCCTTGCAAAATTACGGATGCCAGGATTCCATAGGATGCAGCTAAATTGCATTATTTCTACAGGTGAAAACTGTGCAAAAATCTCTCCAGCATATTGGTTTCCTTGAGTGTCAGAAAACCCATTTTTCCATCCAGGAAACAAATAAGGGAAAATATTCTTCCCATATCTAAAGTATACAAGAGTGGGAAGCCTCCACTGCCTGGAGACTAAGCCAATGCTAGCTATATACCTTTGAGTTTGGCTCCAAGCTTCCAATTCTCCATGCCTGGGAAATGTGTCATTATTATTCATCCATTGTTATAAATATAGTAACTGCTGTGACAGCAACCTTGGGTTCGTGTCACAATGAAGCCGGTGTAGCATCTGTCCCGAAGTTTGCATACCGACTTCCCTTGCAATATCTGTCAACCCTCTGAGCCCTTTGAGTTGAAAATTAAATTTCCTTGGCAGGAGATCATAGCCTGTTCCTCATGCTTCATCGATCCATTTTCCCCATACCTCCGTGCAGGGAAATGTGTTTCTACCATCTTTTAAAAGCTCATCTCCCCTTTTTTCCTATTATCTCACGGCCCTCAATGGCCCTCAGACCTTCACATGAGTTATGATGGGCATAATGGGGACTATTGAAGAAGGACTGTGGATGAAGGATGGATGGGCTGTTAGAGAAGAAGCGATCCCACGGTTGGCTATGTCCCCTCGATGCTTTCTTGGCTTGCTCCAATAGTTGGCAGAGCCAGAGCAAAATGGGCTTTCGGCGACATCATTCATCTCTCTGTGATAGCTGTTGAAAAGTCTTTTAAGGAAGAAAGTCATTCTATAACTATGTTTTAAAGGACTAGAGAGAATTGTTTATAAGGTGTGCATTTTAACAAACAGCCCAGGACTTGGCAAAGAGCAGGATGCATCAACCAATGCTGTCACCAAATAGATGAGGACTTGGCTGGCACCTGGAGGAACTCTAGATGCATCTTCCTGAGCTCCGTAGACAAAATAAACACTATATATATAAAAAATGAGTTTGGTATACTCTTCAATTGCCATCACACTTTTTCAACTGCTTTTAAAATGTCTCAGTTTCTCTTTCCTTCTCACACTTTCCCTCTTTGTCCACAGTTTATGTCCAGTGCTGCAAACTGAGTTCAAAGTGCAAAAGTAGGTTGCACTCGGGCTGCAGAATTAATGCAGTTTGACAATGCTATGGAAGGCTCAATGCTATGGAATCTGGGGATTTGTAGTTTGTTGTGGCACCAGAGCTCTCTGATAAAGAAGGCTACATATCTCGCAAAACTACAAATCCCAAGATTCCATAGCATTGAGCCATGGTAGTTAAGGCGGTGTCATCTCCAGTTAATTCAACAGGACAGAGTGGACTGAAGGGGGGGGGGCAAAGTTTTCTCCTTCCCAGTTCACTCAGACAAAACCAAACTGCTGCAGCTTCTCATAGTTTGTGTCTTCTCCTTCATTAATAACATTTGCCTTCTTGACCACATAAGTTCCCCCCCCCCCAGTTTTGATATAGTTCAAACTCTGGAGTATAATGCCTGAATCACATTTCTAGCCCCAGCTAGAGTAAACCTATTGAATCAATGGAAACTTGGAAACTCAAAGCCTATGTAAGTCCCATCAATTCAATGGGTCGGCTCTACTTGGGATTAGCAAATAGATCTAGGGGATTGTGTGGAAATTGTGTGGCTCTCCAAACGGTGTTGAACTGCAAGTCTCAGCATTCTTCACCATTCTGATGGCTAGGCCTGCTGGGAGTTGCAACCCAACATCTGAAGGGCAATTCTCCCCATAGATTTTGGCCAGTGTCTTTTTGCTAAAGTACAAGCAAGTAGGACCTTGCTGTAATGTCAACCATTTAAGATCCAGGTCACAGGAATGTAGTTGAAAAGTGTACAAAAGTCTAGAATTATACACATTTTTCAAATATAAAATTAATATGCTAAAGTTAATCCAGCTCCCACTTGATATAATGTCCAGGTACTTTGTGCAAATATGCTTAATGCTAAGATAGAAGCATGGGAAGACTATATTCTATGACTCTCCAAATGCCTGTTCGTTTGATAGGCTGACTTTTTCCTCCTTCTGCAAAGAGGACGAGTAACTCCTCTCGATTGTATAAAAGTGGGAGGTGGAAGTGTTGGGTGCAACCAAGGACATCGCTGAGTTAGGCAACAAAGAGTGGGATGCAACAGCAGCCTTCCTTCCATAACTGTGTATATGTGTGTTTAAATCTGAAGAGGAAAATGTGTAGAAATGTTACACTTGGTTACCTGCAGAAAATCGAAAAGCCGCAGATGTGGCTTGGATATGGAATGCCTGCTCATCTTCAGCCTGGAACTATTTCCTTGAATGATGTCTGAATAGAGAATTGTGTACCATGCAACCAAATGAAATATTATACCAAAACATCCATAATCATCCTCCCCACCTCCATTTAACAAAATACAACCACAGGGCACAAGGCTGCTTATCTGTAGGGCTGCTCTGCACTGCTGCAGGGCAATGGTTCAGTTGGTGAAGTTGTTCCAGAATCGTCGTATGGGGACGCATGGGAAAATATGTCACTCGTTTCCTCTTCTTCTGAATCCTGAATCTTCTGATGTCCACATTTTAATTTTATTTATTGATTTTATTTTCCTACTTCTCACCTTTCTCCCAATATAGGGACTCATGTTACCATCTACATTTTGTGTGTTGCTTATGCTTTAGAGCCTCTCACTGCAAGTTGCTATAAAAAAATCTTAGTATTGGTAAGTAAACCAACTTCATTTTTAATCAAAGAAAACAAAGCCTGCCTTGTTTCTCTGCTAGAATGTGTTCTTGTGGTGTGGTTGCATGGGGCTGGTTGTTGCTCACCTGCTGCTTGAAAACACTAATCATGTTATTATCTCTCACATTTATCATTGCCAGGTTTAATGGATGCAAGGCTTCTGTCCCTTTAATGGCTGTGTGGGAAAGGAAATTTCAGCAGGTATGGGTTGTCAGACTCCAAAACCAACTCAGATATTTTGGTCCGTAAGGCAGAAAATCTCAGAATGCCACTCTCCACCAGTGTTAGTATAAAATAAAGTAATAATCAAATAGCTGGCGATGCCCTGCCCTTTAATAGCATCCCAAATCTGCATGTGGTTACTGCCTCGCCCTGCCTAATAGTAAGGTTAGGTCTATGGTTTTCCTGCAATTTCTCTTAATAAAACATTTCAAGAGAAAGATCTATGTAAGTATCTTGGACATGAAACACAGCCGTGCTGAAATCCATTTCTTTGATTTGCGTTGCAACCTTCTCCATCCAGATCTATCCTGAATATCCTTTGGAGAGCAATGGGACTCACTCCCAGGCAGGTGAATGCAGGATCAAAACCTTCAAGGGCATTTCATTCCTTCGTTTCTCTCAAGTTTGGTCTTTCCCTGCTCCTTTTCTTTTTCTCTTCTTCTTTTGTCTGTATTCTTCTGTTTCTCAGATGTGAGACACAGCTCTTCAGAAATCCAGTTCTTTGAATTGCATTGCCTTCCTACCTATGTTTATTCTGAATTAATCCCTTTAAAATCAATGGGGTTTGTTCTCAGGCATTTTTCATTTTCTCTCTCCCTTTCCCCCCACTTATTTTCTCTCTTCCAGGCACTTCTTTATTGTCTTCCAGGGAGGAGAGCCAGTGTGCTATAGTAGTCTGAGTGCAGGATTAGGACTCTGGAGATCAAGGTTCAAATCCACACTCAGCCATGGAAACCCATTGGGTAGCCTTGAGCGAGTCACACTCTCTCAGCCCCAGAAAAGCCCAGGATAGGTTTGCCTTAGAGTTGCCATGAGTTGAAAATAAGAGCGCCTTCGGATTATTTGTGTTTCTCTTCTTTCTGTTGTGGGTAGGATGCAAGTGAGCACAGGATTGCAGACTCCAAGGCATTTTCCCTGTTCTTCAAGAGAGTTTTCCCTACTTGAGATCTTTAACAATTGGGTTTTCCCTTCTCTTTTTCATTGTGACTCATTTTCTCTCTGTCTTCCAAACAGACTATCTACCTTTCTGCAGCACCCATGGATTATTTCATTTCCCGATCCTTCTGGGTCAGGGCTTGCAATCTTGTTCCTGGGCTTTTAAACAATTCCCCATGATTGGAGGCTAGCCATTCAGTAATGCATTTTAATAGATAAGCTGGAACCGCTGGCATTTCCAAGCAGTTAAACGGTTCTGTACCCAGCGCTTCAGCCGTAAATGGATGTGGGCAGAAAAATCATTTCTCTCTCATTTATGAGGAGGCCGTGGGATTCAAACAGCTTGAAGGGATGGGACGATGGTTTATGGGCTTGCAAGAAATCCACAATGCAAATATTACCCAAGATGAAGGAAGGGGTGGCTGGATACAGCCAGTAAAGGAACCTATTCTGGCTGCGGAGGAACAAAAGGGAGTCAGTAGTTCCAGTCAAGGCAATGGTCTGATCCAAGCTTCCCATTCAGTGGGTGCTGAAGCCACTTTGAACTTTGAACTATCCACCTCTATTTCCAAAAGCACTAAACTGTGACTACAGTGAGCCACAACTCCCTTGTTGCAACAGTTACTGGCTATCAATCTGTTTCTCAGCACAATTCAATGTGCTGGGTTTAACCTATAAAGCCCAATATGACTCAGACCCAGGCTACTTGAAGGACCATATTCTCCCTTATGAGCCAGAGTGGCATAGCAGTTTAAGCATTGGACTATGACTGCGGAGGCCAAGGTTGGCATTTCCACTCAGTTCTGGAAACCCACTAGGTGACTTCCCAAAAGTAAAAAGGAGTGTGTTTTGTTGACTTTGCATTCAGATTAATATCGCGTTATTTCTCATTGATGCCAACACATCTGAAAAACAGTCTGAAAAAGTGGGTGTTTTGTGGATTTCAAATCCCGTTGCTGCACAGGATTTAATCAATTTGCCTCCAGTTTGCCTCTGTGCGATAAAGTCCTTAGTCTAGAACCTAAACCACAACTCTATGTGTAATGATATAGAGATGGTGATGTAGGTGGAAGATACCCTCCAACTGTGCAGATTTAGCAGGGACAGTCCCAGTTAATCCTCTGCCATCTCACTTTTTTAGCTTCTTGTAAAATGTCCCAGTTTCTCTTGCCTCCACTACCTTTCCCTTTTGTGTCCTCAGCTTACTCCAGTTGCTGCAAACAATTGAATACAATTGCAGACTGAATTCAAAGAGCAAAAGCAGTTTGCACTTATTTAACTCAGTAGGAGAAAGAAGAAAAGAGAAGACAGAATCCTACCCTTTCCTGCAGACTTGGGCAAAAGCAAACTGCTGTACCCACTCCTATCTTTCATGTTTCATCATTAAAATGTATTGCCAACTTCACCATACTCTGATGTTGCATGCTCGCACGTGTCCCATTTTCCACTTGTAAAAAGGAGAGTGTGCCATCCGATCTTAACACCTGAATTCATCATTCAAGGATGTGATCTTGCCTTGCAGTCCATGAGGACTAGTTCCTTGCAAATGGAAAGCATGCACCACCCACCATTTGATGGATTTGATTGCTTGCATATTTCCCCCCTCCATGCGCTTCAATAATTCACCACTCTGAATGCTTAGTCATGCCATAAAACCGAGAAGAAAACTCTGCTGCGGATCCGACTGGGCTGTTCTTGTTCTCCAACAAGGTCACTTGGTGATGCTGCTTGGGATTCAGCCTCTGACTACCACTAGATCTCTGATGAAATATTTAGGAAAGGGATGTTCAGAAGCGCAAAGGGAAAATTGCTTCCCTTGTCCAAAGAGACTACGTTGAGTTATGAAACACTGAACAGGCTTTTGTCAAAGGCAGCTATTATGACAGGAGATGTTTTCCGTATGATTGCCACCCAGCAGAAGGACAGTTTAATACATGGTTTCATGCTCCACACTTGGATGGAGGGTTTTATGCTGTGCAATGAAGTCAGCAAAGGAGGAAAGACTGGGGATGCATGGGAAAGCCCCAGGAAACAGAAACCTGGGTTATTCGGGATAATTTCATCCTTCAGTTCATGTCAAGAACTCAGTACCAAGGAGGAGGGAGGGTACTACGAATAAATAAGCAAGCTATATGCAGCTGAGAGCCAATGTTTTGTAGTGGTTTGAGTATCGGACTCAAACTACTACACAGAGATCAGGGTTCGATTCCCTGCTTGAGCATAAAAAACCCGGGTGACTTTCAGCGAGTATCCCTTTAAGGCTGAGACCTGTCCTATCTCAGAAGAGCGATCTGAATCCTGGACTCACAAAGCGCTAGTCCACCACTCAAACCACTACACAATATTGACTACACAATATTGACTCTCTGTGTTCAATGTAGTACAGTATAGTGTTAGTTTTGGTGCCTTAAAAACAATAGTGAAAATTTGAAAGAGAAGTGATCAGGATGTAATATTCATACACTTTTGTGCACACACAATTCAAGCATGGCTAGCAGAAACAAATCTTCAGCAACAAGTTGTCCCAGTTGACCAGAGTGGAAGGAGGCAGAGTCCCATGTCCGGTGCGATGGTCAAAATCTTGTATTTCTTAAAAAGCCCAATTTGCAGCACATTGGCAAGTATTTTTCTCTCCCGCTTTGACAATCACAAATAAT
This sequence comes from Sceloporus undulatus, assembly GCF_019175285.1. NCBI lineage: Eukaryota > Metazoa > Chordata > Lepidosauria > Squamata > Phrynosomatidae > Sceloporus > Sceloporus undulatus. Next base: position 152,646,177 of record NC_056527.1, on the reverse strand, counting down.
TGCCACTCAGAGAAATGAGCTGCCATGGCGCTTAGCTTATTTCTCAGCTGTCATGCTCCTTGTTCATAAAATATGAGCATTAATTATCATGCTTTTGTCTAAGGCTATTGGCAACTCTGCTGGCTAATTTTGTGTATGGATTCTTGATCTGTAGCAACTGGAGTAGGTTTGCATTTGTGCTTGCACATTATTCCAGTGTATGATTTATAGAGGGGGATGTACTAGCTATCCAGATGATAGGAAAGTTACTTTTTTGGACTACAACTGCCAAAATACTCCAGCCCGAGACTCTGTTGTGCCTTGGGAACATTATTTTCTTGACTACCGATCTTAGAATCACTCAGCAAGCATAGTCAATGGCGATGCTGACTGGGGAATTTAGCGGCTGTGGTCCAAAAAGTAACTTCCCAAGCTTTCATATTTCCTTTGCTCCTGCCAACCACTAATTTGCACCAGTCTCCTGCTGTCAATGAAATTTTGTAATCAATAACTTCTGTACACCAAGTAATGCAATCTTTAACTGTATGTTGAACTTCTGTTTAATATGAACCACACTGGGTGCTCTTCGGCAAGTCAGCATCAGAAGAAAGCAATGGCAAACTTCCTCTGAACAAATTTTGCCAAGAAAACCCCATGATAGTTTCTCCTTAGGGTCACCAGAAGTCCAGTATTGAAACCACTACATCACACTGATGTTAGAGCATTTCAGTTCAGAGTTTAATATGAATTGCACTGAGTGGCCTTGCCATTACGTTTCTCTGAAGCTGAGAACATATGACTTGCCAGTTACTTGCTCTCAGCCTCAGGGGAAGGCAATGGCAATCCTCCTCTGAACAAATCTTTCCAAGGAAACCCCATGGTAGGTTCTCCTTAGGGTCACCATAAGTCCAGTATTCAAGCCACTACATCACACTGACACTGGAGTGGTTGGGTTTAGAGTTGCGGCAGCAGCATTCATTCAACAGTGATGGTAACTTTTGGTGTCAGAGTGATGGATCAACTAAAGGTCCCCATGAGAAATACCACACATACAATGATGTCTACTTAACCTATGAAAATGAGAGGACTGGGGGAAGAGGACTTCTAATGATGGTCTCGATCAATGTGTAAGTTCACATAGGAACAGGTGACTCCTGAGATACCTAGATGAACAGCCATCATTTTCCTAAAGTGCTATCCTGAACCATAAATTGCTTTACGGTTCTGGTGCTAGACTATGTAGTGGTAGTGGTTTTGGTGCTGGACTATGACTAGAGAACAGAGTTTGAATCCCTTCTCAGCTATGGAAACCTACTGGGTGACTTTGGGCAAGCCACACACTCTCATCCTCAGAGGAAGGCAAAGGAAAACTTCTCCTGAACAAATCTTGCCAAGAAAACCCAGTGACAGGTTCACCTTAGCATCACTAGAAGTTGGAAATGAAAGCACACAAAAACAATATAGATCCCAAGGTCTAGTTTTAATGTCCCGTCCTGGTGCATGAAGGCTGAAGACAGCTGGAGGTGGTTCTTCAGAAATCTTTCATTTCTTTGGCTGGTTGGTTTTCATCAGATACTCTGAATATTCATTGAGGCTCTGCCATGCTCATTCTGTAGCTGAAGGTACGGCTCCTGTTTCTCCAGCTTCGCTGTAAATCTACCACCTTTGACAAGTGCTAAATTAATCTTTAAAACTCAGAATGCTGAGATGGTGCCAAGAGGGTACGGCGAGATGCTCAAGTGGACCGTTGTGCATGAGAAGCAGAACAGCTAGAAAGAAAGCCTAAGTGAGCGCTTCTTATGTGAAATGCATGTACTCTGATCCGTATGTGGTTGCACTGAACTGTAAGAAGCTAAATGATTTATAGGGGAAAGCAGACTAATTCTGAGTGGCACAGAGATCCCAGGGGCCAATCAATAATGAATGCAAGCAAGTCTTCAGGTATTAGTTAGAAAACTACTTGACTTGTTACCAGGAGCTGGTGAGAAATGGAGAGATGGACTGGAAACCTTGACTGTCTCCCAAGTTCCTTCCGCGGGAGCTAAGGTCCAAAACACATTGCAGAAATAATCCAGTTTGAGACTGCTTTAACTGTCCTGGTTCAATGCTAGGGATTTTCTGGGAAGTGTAGTTTCGCTCTGGAGCCACAATAAGCTACATTCCCCAGCACTGAGCCAGGGCAGTTAAAGTGGTCTCAAACTGGGTTATTTTCGCAGAGTGTTTTGGGTAGGGCAATGCCAGTTTCCTAAGCTTTCAGCCTTTGTTAAGGAAACAAAAATATTTAAATACCAAAAATATCAAAGCCAAGCCTGTTAAGGTCTAGCTTTAAATCAGCAGAGTAGCAGAAACGTGTCCTAGTCTAACTATGCTTCCCTAAGAACTGAGACTGACTCAGAAACAACAAACACAAGTAGTAGCTTGCAGTTTAAACAAAAGTTTTCTAGTGGCTTTAATCTACATATACATAGAGGCTATATCCTAATCTAAGTAATGAATGGTTCCGGTAAAGATGAAATCTTTATCTTTCCATCTTTCCAAAGAATATTGAGAGAGGAGGAAGATGGGGGGGGGGGACCAACAGTTTATGTGTCTCAGTATTTCCCATTGCTCCATTGTCTCCTAATCTCTGGAGCAGCAAAAAACAGCTTGTTCCCTCCTCAATATAGCCTCCCTTCAAGTATTTAACAGGCTATCATATCACCTCTTAACCTTCCTTCTCCAGGCTAAAAATACCCAGCTCCCAAGGTGTTCCCATAGGGCATGGTTTTCAGACCCTTCACCAATTTTAGTCGTCCTCCTTTGGACATGCTCCAGTTTCTCCACATCCTTTTAAATTGTGGTACCCAAAACTGGACACCAATATTCCAGGTGGGGCCTGACCAAAGCAGAATAAAGTGGTACATTACTTCCCTTGATCTAGACACTATACTTTTATTGATGCAGCCTTAAATCGCATTGGCCTTCTTAGGTGCCACACACACTGTTGACTCATGTTCAACTTGTGGTCTACTTGGACTCCTAGACCCTTTCACACGTAGTTTCATTCAACTAGGTGTCACTCATCCTATATCTGTACATTTCATTTTTCGCCCTAAGTGCAGTACTTGCATTTCTCCATGTTGAAATTCATTTGTTAGATTTGGCCCAGCTTTCTACTCTATTCAGTTCATTTTGAATTTTGATCCTGTCCTCTGGAGTATTGCTGCTCTAATTTTGGTGTCATCTGCAAATTTGATAACAGCCCCAATTCTGTCATCGAAGTCATTTAATTTGTTTCATTTTTTAAAAAAGTTAATACATTGCAATTGTGGCTGAAAAATGGGATGGAAAATCTGTGATGACATCCATGGCTTCTAGGAGTTTCGCACTGGAGCAGCTGTCTTAGGTCTGCCTTGCAATAGCTTTCGGGGAACTGGATTAACCACTATTGTCTGTTTTCTGGCCTCTCACTGCAGTTCCTTCTTCTGCAGACTTTCTTCAGCATGCCTTGGGCTTGCAGTCTTGCAAGGACACAGCAAACTAGGAAAGCTAGGTAGGGCCAAACAATGGGAGTATAAATAACACTGTCTGTATATAGAAGTAACAGCAGCAGCAAAACATTTATTGCATTGGTCTTGGACCACAGCAGCTTAAAATATAACATATAGGATTTGCATCAAGATAAGAAATTGTTAAAAACTAATAACGTTAGGGAATAAGTGGTATGTATCCACTT
>NC_056527.1:152625172-152640625 GCF_019175285.1 Sceloporus undulatus | reverse complement strand
CTCAGTATTTCCCATTGCTCCATTGTCTCCTAATCTCTGGAGCAGCAAAAAACAAGCTTGTTCCCTCCTCAATATAGCCTCCCTTCAAGTATTTAAACAGGGCTATCATATCACCTCTTAACCTTCTCTTCTCCAGGCTAAACATACCCAGCTCCCTAAGGTGTTCCTCATAGGGCATGGTTTTCAGACCCTTCACCATTTTAGTCGTCCTCCTTTGGACATGCTCCAGTTTCTCCACATCCTTTTTAAATTGTGGTACCCAGAACTGGACACAATATTCCAGGTGGGGCCTGACCAAAGCAGAATAAAGTGGTACTATTACTTCCCTTGATCTAGACACTATACTTTTATTGATGCAGCCTTAAATCGCATTGGCCTTCTTAGGTGCCACATCACACTGTTGACTCATGTTCAACTTGTGGTCTACTTGGACTCCTAGATCCCTTTCACACGTAGTTTCATTCAACTAGGTGTCACTCATCCTATATCTGTACATTTCATTTTTCCTCCCTAAGTGCAGTACCTTGCATTTCTCCATGTTGAAATTCATTTTGTTAGATTTGTCCCAGCTTTCTACTCTATTCAGTTCATTTTGAATTTTGATCCTGTCCTCTGGAGTATTTGCTGCTCCTAATTTGGTGTCATCTGCAAATTTGATAACTATGCCCCCAATTCTGTCATCGAAGTCATTTAATTTTGTTTCATTTTTTAAAAAAGTTAATAACCTTGCAATTGTGGCTGAAAAATGGGATGGAAAAATTCTGTGATGACATCCATGGCTTCTAGGAGTTTCGCACTGGGAGCAGCTGTCTTAGGTCTGCCTTGCCTCACTGAGCCATAGCTTCTGGGGAACTGGATTAACCAGCTATTGTCTGTTTCTGGCCTCTCACTGCAGTTCCTTCTTCTGCAGACTTTCTTCAGCATGCCCTGGGCTTGCAGTCTTGCAAGGACACAGCAAACTAGGAAAGCTAGGTTAGGGCAAACATATGGGGAGTATAAACAACATCTGTCTGTATATAGAAGTAACAGCAGCAGCAAAACATTTATTGCATTGGTCCTTGGACCACAGCAGCTTAAAATATAACATATAGGATTTGCATCAAGATAAGAAATTGTTAAAACTAATAACGTTAGGGAATAAGTGGTATGTATCCACTTATCTCTTACAAAACACAACGGGGGGGAATGCTGATAAAACACAGAATAGAAAGAAAAGAAAGGAATAAATTTTAAGATTTACATCAGGGCATTGAAGGTCTTTATTTCCTTTCGAAAGGGATTTAAAGAGCAGTTTCTGATGTCAGTGCATAGATAATACTCAAGCATATCATAGGCTGGGTCCTCCAGAACTGGTTTTCCATGGATGAAACATAGTTTTCTTGGATGAAAACTCTGCACTACCTGAAGAGAAGGTTGGTCTAATGAAAGGAAGGTCCAATGTGGACAACTGCTTCATGTTGTTGTTGTTGTTGTGTGCCTTCAGATCATTTCCAACTTATGGTCTTCTTGGCGTGTTTCTTCAGAAGGGGTCTGCCATTGCCACTCTCTGAGGCTGAGAGAGTGTGATTTGCCCAAGGTGACCCAGTGAGTGTATACGGCTGAGCCAGGATTCGAACCCTGGTCTCCAGAGTTATAGTCCAACCCTCAAACTGCTACACCACACCGGCTGTTCATAAGAAACTTACCCTTCCAATTTGTTGTCTATGAAATGCCTATTCAGTTAAACACCATTATCTCTATGGTCTAATCTGCATTGCAGAAATTGACACCACTTCCATGGCTTAATGCTGTGGAATTCTGGTGCTTGTAGTTTGCTGTGGCACCAGAGCTCTCTGACAGAGAAGGCTAAGCAGCTCACAAAACTACAAATCCTAGAATCCCATAACATTGAGCCATAGCACTTAAAGCAGTGTCAAACTGCATTACTTCCGCAGTGCAGATTAGACCTATGTCAAGAACAGGCCACTTATATACCTGCAAATATTCTTTCAATGCACCTCCTATCATCCCTTGTGAACACAGCTAGTGGTGAGAAATGATGGAAATTGTAGTCCAGTGACACAGTATCAAAGGGCATTATTTCTACAGTGTAGATGCACCCACAGCCCTTCAAATAGCCTTGATCCAAGCCATAACGCCCAGGCTATGTAGCTTTGCAAAACCATTCATCATCCTTTCATCAGTCCTGGGTTTTTCAAGCCAAAACCATTTTCCAAAGAACTTTCATCCCATTTCTTGCTAGCCATCTGGAAAAAAAAATATTCGGTCTGTTGGGTGATAAACTCAAATAGACCTCCTTTCTTTATTGGATCTTTGGGAATTCTGCAAAGCAGCATTGACTAGTTGAAAATCATTAAGATTTAACATGCGGCAATGAGGGAGTTCTGCCGTGGAAATGTGCCTTCAAGTGTGTTATTAATTTAATCGGAGTGATTTTTATTCACTGTTCCTTTAGCCCAAGGAACAATGAAACGGCCGTATCCACCCACATGCAAATCTAAGAGCCTTTGAAAACCCTGCCAGTTCTTTTAAATCGCAGGATCCACTTGCAGTGGTTTTCTGTGGGCTGTAACCAAGTTCACATCTTTGTAGACTGATAGGAAAGTGGCAATGTTTGGAAAGTTTGGCATTTTATTGTAGTAATTATTTAGCTTGCTATCCTGGCAATATTTGGAGAGTTTGAAGTTTTATTGTAGTAATTATTTATGCTGCCTTTCCTCCAACGGGTTCAAGAGAGCATACATGGCTGCACTCCTCCTCCTTTTATCCTTACAACAACCCTGTGTGGTAGTTCCTAATGAAAAGCAAGAACTGGCCCCGTGTCATCCAGGGGATTTCATGGCCCAGTGGAGACTTGAACCCGGCTCTTTCCCAATAGTCCAGCACTTTAACCACCACTCCATTCTGGTGCTGAGTCTGATATTGCACCAGAACTCTCTCCATAGCTTTTATCTTTTTAAGGCTAGATGGATCCTCCATGTTCAGAGTAGATGCAAACTAGGATGGTCCCTTCCTTGCTGTCCTTCCAACGGCCAGTGATTTTTCCATTCCAAGTTCTAGATTTAGCTTCAGGGTGCCCCCCACCCATCATATTAGTTCAAGAGCCTTTCTACTTTCTCTGTAAAAGAAAGAAAGAAACCCACAGAGTTTCATAGCATGCTCTTTCAGTCTTACAGCATCCTCTTATTCAAGGAGGGGACTAGAAATGCCTCTATTGCCATGACTCTGCTGCCATCTCCTGTCCGCTTGTTCCATGTGTGTTATCTGTGCTGGATGAATTTTTTCCCCTTGAAGGCTGATTTTAATTCAGAAGCAACACTGTCATGCCTCCATGGAGCCTAATAAATAAATAATAAAATACAAAACAACAACAACAAGTAAAACTGTGCGCCCAAAGAAATATCTAGAAGCAGGGGATGCAAAAGGTTACTCCTTTGGACCATGCTCCCCAGGAACCCCTAGCCATAATGACCTCCCTAATAGAGTCCATCCATCTATCATGCAGGCTTCCTCTCTTTCTGCGTCCCTCCACATTTCCTAGCATTATTGTTTTTTCCAATGAGTCCTCCCTTCTCATGATGTGTCCAAAGTACGACAGCCTCAGTTTGATCTTGTCTTCTAGGGAGGTTTCTGGCTTGATCTGTTCAAGGACCCATTTATTTGTCTTTTTGGCCATCCATAATATCCTCAGCACTCTTCTCCATCACTGCATCTCAAATGAATTGATTTTCTTCCTATCCACTTTCCTAACTGTCCAGCTCTTGGTGATGAGAAACACAATGGGTTGTGTGATTCTAACTTTTGTGCTCAGTGGTATATCTTTGCTCCGATCTTTTCTAGTCCTTTCACAGCTGCTCTCCCCATTCATAGGGCCTGGAGAGACAGGCTAAAATAAAGCTGCTTCAGGTCACTATGGAGGTATGCTGTTTAAATGATGCATGTGTCCTAAGAGGCTGGAAGCTGTGTCAAAGCCACAGTCAAGTCCTATGGATTAGACCACAACCTTGGCACAGCTTCTGGCCTCTTAGGACACATACATCATTTAAACAGCATACCTCCATAGTGACCCGAAGCAGCTTTATTTTGGCCTGTCTGTTTGGACCCTATGGTGCTTTCTGCACCGCCATTTGGGACGTCCTCTGGACGTCCCATTTTAAAAAAGGGGCGTCTCTTACAGACGCCCCTGGGCCTAGTACGGACTCCGTCCGTACAAGATGGCGCCGGCCCTTCTACATGGCCGGCACCATCTTTGCGTATCGGACGCTGAGCGTCCGTACGCGTCGCGCCGCTTGTGACGTAGCGAGCGCGCCCCTGGCGCCTCGCTACGTCGCAAACGCGACGGAAAAAGAAGCTCCATTTTGGAGCTTCTTTTTCGGTCCGCGCGGGAGTCGGGCCGTGTGAAGGCTCCGGCTCCCCCGCGGACCTACTGGCGGCGGCGGTCTGTACCCCGCCATAGTCTTCTTTAGAGTTTTTAGGCTAGCCATTAAAGGAATAGGTTTAGCACGTTGGACAGCTCCTTTGCAGTAATCCAAAACCTGGAATAGAAAGGAGGAGATGCACCATCTTGCAATTTATTTCAGGCAGCAAAGCATCTTTGGCTGAGCCTGGTATAATTTATTGCCTTTCCCCCCCATGCGCTCCTCTATCTCTGTGCATCTCAGGGCACATTACAGAGGAAAAGGCCAAAGGAATTGTGAGAATCAAAGCCAGAAGGAATGGGAATTATCCTCTAACCATACACAGCCGATATTAAGAGAATTTGGGATTTTAAGACCAGAACTATACTCTCTTGACAGAAGTGTCTGTGGCCCTAGGTAATTTGTAAGATGCTCCTTCTTTGGACTACAGCTCCCAGTATCCCAGAGGTCATGCTGGCTGGAGGATGGTGGGAGTTGTGGTCTAAAAAGTAACTTTTTAGACCACAACTCTAAAAAGTAACCTTTTAGACCAGCTGAAGAGAAAGACCTTAGGAGCTAGCCTTTATTTTCCAGATGTTAAAAAAGGAACCGTAATTGATCTAATGAAGCTTATGGTTAGACTATCTGGCCATCATGGCATTATATCTTCCAATGAGCTCATTGTTTTGCCAAGGAAGGAGATTTGGACATTGCAACCATTGATAGAAATAGTCATTATTTACCAGAGGATGAGCATAATATTATATTATAACAGCATTGCTATCGCATAATAAAGCAGTGCAAAGCACCCTCAGATATATTTCGGGGCACGTTTATTTTGTGGACCACAATGGTGAGTATAAACCAGAGTTAGAACAAAGTACAACATCCCCCAAAATCCACGCAAGAGTGATACCTTTATTGGGACAACCAAAATGCACAGTATACATGTTGCAAGCTTTTCAAAGCTCTGCTGGCTTCCTGATCAGGCAAAGGTATTAAAAATAATACAGGAGAAAGAAAGGAAGAAAGAAAGAAAGAAAGATTTGGATACTGTTAGTCATAGCCCCGCATTTGGTCAAGATGTTGTGGTTCTAGTCCTATGTTCAGATGGGATGGAAAGGTATTGATGCAGGTGGACCCTTCCTCCTTCTGGCCATATTGGGAGATCCAGTCCAGGAAATCAACTTTAAATCCCATTTGCAAGATAAGAGGCTACTTGCCTTTGAGATCCAGTTTGTCTGACCTGGCAAAGCTACCTGATGCCCATCCTTGCTTTAAGCCGAGAGGAGAGCCAGCATGGCATAGTGGTTTGAGGCTATGACTCTGGAGACCAGGGTTCAAATCCCCGCTCAGCCATGAAACCCACTGGGTGACCTTCGGGAAGTCGCACAATCTCAGCCGCAGTGGAAAGGCCATGGCAAACCCTCTCTGAACAAACCTTGCCAAGAAAACCCCATGATAGGTTCACCTTAAATGACTTGAAGACACGCAGCAACAACATCCAGGGATTGAATCAGAATATCTTAAACCCACTAGATGGCAGAGCAAGTTCATAAAGGACATTCCTTTCCTGTATTGGAGAAGCCAAGACATTTTGAACCTTGTTCTTCTTCAGAAGATACCATACATTTTAAGAGTGACTTTTCTCTGTCCCTTTCATGTGTGTAAGTCTCATGGGGAGACAATAAATAGATTTATCTCCCTTTCAATCCCCTTCCCATTGCTTAGAAAAGTTACTTTTGGGACTACAATTCCCAGAACTCCCCAGATCACTCCAGGCCCTGGTTAGGAAGGCTGAGTAGTTTGTTGTATGTCTTATTTTATCTCTCATTTGCTGGTCTTTGACTGTAATAAAGTTATGATTTTTGTGTATATGGGTGGCTTTAGGAAGATATGGCTTAAGGAGGGCATGGATTTGCTCTAGTGGGTTTTGTATCATGCATTTGCATGGATTTGTTAGGGTAAATCCTTTGTAGTGGAATCTGTATTATGCATTTGCATAGATAATAAAAATTACTTTTAAACACAGATGGACCTGATGGGCCCCTCGATGCTGTTGAACCTCAGAAACAGACCCTGTACAATGCATTTTGGGTTTTTTATTTCATCTGGATCTGGAGGATCGCAATTCTGTTTTAGGTCTTGGATAACATACATCAAGAATAATTCTGTGCCAGTTTTCAAGAGGCATGAATGTCCCACGGAAACCTCCATTACTTACTTCTGAGCAAATGTGCACAGAATTGGGCTGCTGCGCATCATTATTCTTACAGACTTTGGACCGTTCCACTCCTTCCAAATAGGTTTAAGGCCAAAAGGACACCTCTTGATCTATGATAAGAAGAAAAAAAGAAATAGCTTTGACTGAAGCAACCAGCTTTGGCTGGGGCCTTGTGGCGAATGAATGACGCCTTTGTCTTATTATGTGTTTTCAAGTCATTCCAACTTAAAAGGTTTTTCCTTGGCAGGCTTTTCTTCAGAGGGCTTTTTTGCCTTTCCCTTCCTCTGAGGCTGGAGAGGAGTGACTGGCACAGGGTCAGAGAGCCTCCGCGATGCAGCTGCAAATGCCCCTGAATTGTGGTATCTATCTAATTAACCGTCTAATTAAAAATAGTAATATTGTAGCCTTTAGGGCTGAAGGGCGAGTATAAAACCCGTAAATAAATAGAGGCTTTGCCAGACACCAATTCAAGGTTATGTCTCCAATCCAAGATATAATCCGTGTGAGGTACCACTTTTAACTGCCCCATGCTCAATGGCTATGGGACGCTGGGAACTTTAGTTTTGTGAGCATTAGCCTTCTCTGTTCAATAGTCTTCTGGGAGCACAACAAACTACATACATCCCAGAATTTCCCATAGCATGGAGCTAGGAAATAAAGTGGTGTCACACTGGATTTATCTCTGCAGTGCAGATGGAGCCCACAGAGAGGTGACTTGGATCTCCTATTCCTGCACCTCTTTTTGAAAGGCCTTTTGTACTCTTCTGTTCTAATATGAAAAAGGTTCGGAATGAAGGAATGGATGGATGAAAGAAGAACAGAAAGCAGACGGAAGGGAGGGGAAGCGATATGAGGAAAGTGAGAAGGAAAGGGGAAAGCAGGAAGGAAGGGAAGGAAGGAAGGAGGAGAAGGGGAAGGAGAAAAGAAGGAGACGGGAAGGAAGTAAGGAAGGTAGAAGGGAAAGGAAGGGAAGGGGAAAGAAATGAAGGGGAGGAACGAGAGGAGAGAAGAAGAAAGGAGCAGGAGGAGGAAGATGGAAGGGAAAGGAAGGGAAGGAGGGCGAAGAAACAGGAATGAACGGGGAAGGGAGAGAAGAGAGGAAAGGAAGAAGGAAAGGTAAGGGAAGAAAGGAAAAGAAATAGGAACAGGAAGAGCAAGGAAGGAAAGGAAAAGAAGGAGGGAGGCTAGGGAGGGAGAAAGAAAGAAAGAAAGAAAGAGTAAAAAGGAAAGGACGGAAGGAAGGAAGGGAAAGAGAGGAAAGGAAGAAAGGAAGGTAAAGGAAAGAGAGGAAGAAAAGGACGAAGATGCGAAAGGAGGAAAAGGCACGAAGGGGAAGGGAGGGAATGAGAGGGAGGGAAGAGAAACGGAAGAAAGGAGAACGCAAGAGACAAAGAGCGAGAAATGAAGGAAGGGAAAGGAGGGAAAAGTGAAAAGGAAGGGGAAGGAGGGAAAGGCAAAGAAGGGAGGGGAAAGCAATCTCTATAGTTACGCAGTAAGCAGGTGTGGGTGGAGGAGAGGGGGTTACAATAAAAGGATGGGAAGTGAAGAATGACAAAGTAAGGGTAACTGGTAACGGAGGGGATAAGTATCATGGATATAGCGGGGACTAGGAGGGGAGAAGGGATGACGTGGAGCTGTCAAGCAGGGATGAAAGAAAATGAAATGTGGAACTGGAAGAATGGAAGAAGACTGAAGGGTGAGGGCAGAGGGGGAAGTGAAAGGACTGGCGTAAGGTATAGCGTGAAAGGAATTAAATGATGAATGGAAGGGGAATATGTCTGGAGTAGGTAGTTAGAAAGCACGACATCCCTCCCTTTTCTTTTTCAAGTTTGCATTCCTTCATCGTTCCTTTCCCTATTTTCTTTTCATTATTTCCTTATCCCTTCACCCTTCTTTACTTTTCCTAGTCGTTCTATTCCCTTCACTTTCATTACTTTCGTTATTCTCATTATGCTTCCCTTCCTTTCTCACTTCCCATATTCCTTCACTGAATTATCCTTTCTTCTTCTCTCCTCTCTTTTCATTCCCTTTCATTTCTTTTCCCTGTCCCTTCCTTTCCCCTTCTTCCTTGTCCTTACTCCTTCCCTTCCTTTGCGTTGTTTCTCCTTTCCCTCTTTTCTTTCTTCCTTCCTTCCTTCTTTCCCCTTTCCTTTCCTTTCCTCATATTTGCTTCCGCCTCCATTCCTTCTCTTTCTTGGGGGGGGGGGGGGGGGGGGGGGGGGGGGGGGGGGGGGGGGGGGGGGGGGGGGGTCTTTGTTTCATCCATCATTCTTTCTTTTCCTGACGCTTTTTCTATGAGGACAGAGAGTTAAGGGACTTTCAAAAGAGGTGGCAGGAAAATGGGAGTAGAGTCACTCTCTTGTGGGCTCCATCTGCATGCGATATAATCAGTGTGAGCGACAACTTTAATTGTCCTAGGCTCCATGCTATGGAATTCTGGGATTATGTAGGTTTTGTTGTGGCCCCAGAGAACTCTGACAGAGAAGGCTAAATGGCTCACAAAAGTACAGTTCCCAGGTCCCATAGCCATTGAGCCATGGGCGTTAAGTGGCTCATCACACTGGATATATCTGCATTTCGGATACATAACCTTAATTGGTGTCTGGCAAAGCCTCTTATTTATTTACGGTTTTATACTCGCCCTTGCCCTAAAGGCTTACAATTATTACTATTTTAATTAGACGGTTTAATTAGATAGATACTACAATTCAGGGGCATTTGCAGCTGCATCGCGGATGCATCTCTGACCCTGGGCCAGTCACTCTCTCTCAGCCTCAGAGGAAGGGAAAGGCAAAAAGCCCTCTGAGAAACGAAAGCTGCAAGAAAAACCTTTTAAGTCTTGGAAGGAACGACTTGTGAAAACACATAATAATGACAAAGGCGTCATTCGTTCGCCATCAAGCCCAGCCAACAGCTGGTTGCTTCAGTGCAAAGCTTATCTTGTTTTTTGCTTATCAAGAGGTGTCCCTTTGGCCTTAAACCTATTTGGAAGGAGTGGAACGGTCCAAAGTCTGTAAGAATAATGATGCGGCAGCAGCCCAATTCTGTGCACATTTGCTCAGAGTAGTAATGGAGGTTTCCGTGGACATTCATGCCTCTTGAAACTGGCACAGAATTATTCTTGATGTATGTTATCCAAGACCTAAAACAGAATTGCCGATCTCCCGATCCAGATGAAAAAAAACCCCACAATGCATTGTACAGGGTCTGTTTCTGAGGTTCAACAGCATCGAGGGCCCATAGGTCCATCTGTGTTTAAAAGTAATTTATTTTATCTATGAAAATGCATAATACAGATTCCACTACCAAGGATTTACCCTATACAAATCCATGCAAATGCATGATACCAAACCCACTAGAGCAATCCATGCCCTCCTTAAGCCATATCTTCCTAAAGCAACATATACACAAAAATATACTCTTTATTACAGTCAAAGACCGCAAAATGAGAGATAAATAGAATACAACAAACTACTCACCTTCCCTAACAGGGCTGGAGTGATCTGGGGAGAGTTCGTGGAATTGTATTCCAAAAGTAACTTTTCTAAGCAATGGGAAGGGGATTGAAAGGGAGATAAATCTATTTATTGTCTCCCCCATGAGACTTACACACTGAAAGGGACAGAGGAAAAGTTCACTCTTAAAAGTTATGGTCTCTTTGAAGAAGAACAAGGTTCAAAATGTCTTGGCTTCTCAATAAGGAAAGGAATGTCCTTTATGGAACTTGCTTGCAATCTAGTGGGTTTAAGATATTTGATTCAATCCCTTGATGTTGTTGCTGCAGTGTCTTCAGTCATTAAGGTGAACCTATCATGGGGTTTTCTTGGCAAGGTTTGTTCAGAGAGGGGTTTGCCATGGCTTTCCACTGCGGGCTGAGATGGTGCGACTTCCCGAAGGTCACCCAGTGGGTTTTCATGGCTGAGCGGGGATTGACAACTGGTCGTCCAGAGTCATAGCCTCAAACCACTATGCCATGCTGGCTCTCTCTCGGCTTAAAGCAAGGATGGGCCATAGGTGCTTTGCCAGGTCAGACAAAACTGGATCTCAAGGCAAGTGCCTCTTATCTTGCAATGGGATTTAAAGTTGTTGATTTCCTGGACTGGATCTCCCAATATGGCCAGAAGGAGGAAGGGTTCCACTGCATCAATACCTTTCCATCCATTGAACATCGGACTAGAACCACAACATCTTGACCACATGCGGGGGGGCTTGACTGACAGTATCCCAATCTTTCTTTCTTTCTTTCTTCCTTTTTTCTCCTGTATTATTTTAATACCTTTGCCTGATCGAGGAAGCCCGCAGAGCTTTGGAAAGCTTGCTGCACATGTATATACTGTGCATTTTGGTTGTCCAATAAAGGTATCACTCTTGCGTGGTTTGGGGGATGTTGTACTTTGTTCTAACTCTGGTTTATACTCACCATTGTGGTCACAAATAAAAACGTGCCCCGAATATATCTGAGGGTGCTTTGCACTGCTTTTTTGCGATAGCAATGCTGTTATAATATAATATTATGCTCATCCTCTGGTAATATGACTATTTCTATCAATGGTTGCAATGGTCCAATCTCCTTCTGTGCAAAAAACATGAGGATTGGAAGATATAATGCCATGATGGCCGATAGTCTAACCATAAGCTTCATTAGATCAATTACGGTTCTTCTTTTACATCTGGAATAAGGCTAGCTCCTAAGGTCTTTCTCTTCCGCTGTCTAAAAGGTTACTTTTTAGAGTTGTGGTCTAAAAAGTTACTTTTTAGACCACAACTCCCACCATCCTCCAGCAGCATGACATCTGGGATACTGGGAGCGCTGTAGTCCAAAGAAGGGGCATCTGTACAAATTACCTAGGGCACAGACACTTCGTGTCAAGAGAGTATAGTTTCTGGTCGTTAAAATCCAAATTCTCTTAATATCGGCTGTGTATGGTTAGAGGATAATTTCCATTCATTCTGGTTTGATTCTCACAAATTTCCTTTGGCCTTTTCCTCTGTAATTGTGCCCTTGAGATGCACGAGATAGAGGAAGGCGCATGGGGGGGAAAGGCAATAAAATTATACCAGGCTCGCCAAAGATGCTTTGCTGCCTGAATAAATTGCAAGAGTGGTGCATCTCCTCCTTTCTATTCCAGGTTTTGGTTACTGCAAGGAGCTGTCCAACGTGCTAAACTATGCCTTTAATGGCTAGCCTAACACTCTAAAGAAGACTATGGCGGGGTACAGACGCGCGGCCGTAGGTCCGCGGGGGAGCCGGAGCCTCACCCGCCCGACTCCCGTGCGGACCGAAAAAGAAGCTCCAAAATGGGCTTCTTTTTCCGTCTCGTTTGCGACGTAGCGAGCGCCAGGGGCGCGCTCGCTAAGTCCACAAGCGGGCGACGCGTACGGACGCTCAGCGTCGATACGCAAAGATGGTGCCGGCATGTGAAGTGACGGCGCCATCTGTGGACGGAGTCCGTACTAGGCCCAGGGGCGTCTGTAAGAGACGCCCCTTTTTTAATAATTGGGACGTCCAGAGGACGTCCCAAATGGGGGTGCAGGAACAGCACCATAGGGTCCAAACGAAAGGCCCAAATAAGCTGTTGGGTCACTTGGAGGTATGCTGTTTAAATTGATGTATGTGTCCTAAGAGGCCAGAAGCTGTGCCAAGGTTGTGGTCTAATCCATAGGACTTGACTGTGGCCTTGACACGTTCCAGCCTCTTAGGACACATGCATCATTTAACAGCATACCTCCATAGTGACCTGAAGCAGCTTTATTTTAGCTGTCTCTCCAGGCCCTATGAAGGGGGAGCAGCTGTGAAAGGGAACTAGAAGATCGGAGCAAAGATTATACCACTGAGTACAAAGTTAGGTAATCGCACAACGCATTTGTTGTTTCCCATCACCAAGAGCTGGACAGTTAGGAAAGTGTAGGAGAAAAGAAATCCAATTCATTTGAGATGCAGTGATGGAGAAGGCGTGCTGAGGATATTATGGATGGCCAAAAAGGATATTATGGATGGCCAAATAAATGGGTCCTTGAACAGATCAAGCCAGAAAACCTCCTCGACGCCAGAATCAAAACTCGGGCTGTCGTACTTTGGACACAACATGAGGAAGGAACGGACTCATTGGAAAAACGTGCTAGGAAAGGTGGAGGGAAGTAGGAAGAGAGGAGGTCAATGTTTGATGGACTCTATTAAGGCGATCATGGTTTGAATTTGTAGGAACGAAACGAGGCGTGGAGGTTAGGGAGTTTTGGGTGCTCATCCACAGGGCCACAAGATCAGTTGTTGGCTGGTTAATAACAACACTATACTAGTACAATTAAAACTGGACTGGATTGCCGCGGCTACTAACATGGGAGCCACTGGTCACAAGTGATTTACAAAAGTAAATGGGACTGCAGCTTAATTTATTTAAATGCTTATGATGTAGATCTGAGGAAGTAGATGAGTCTAAAAAAACTCATGCTGGCAACTTTTTGCTTTCAGTCAGAGTATCAAAGGTGCTACAAGCTCTCTCTACATTTGATGCAACAGTGATCTCTGGATTTAGTCCTTCTTCTTGAACCCAAATTATAAATTTGGGCCACGCGGTATTATGGCTAGGGGTTCTGGGGAGCATGGTCCAAAGGAGTAACCTCTTGCATCCCCTGCTGCTAGATTTTTCTTTGGGCGCACCGTTTTACTGTTGTTGTTGTTGTGTTTTGTTTTGTATTATTTATTTATTAGGGCTCCCTGGGAGGCATGACAGCGTGTTGGCATCTAATTAAATCAGGCTTCAGGGGGAAACTTGTCCAGCACAGATAACACACATGGAACAAGCGGACAGGAGATGGCAGCAGAGTCTGGCAATAGAGGCATTTCTAGTCCCCCTCCTTGAATAAGAGGATGCTGTAAGACTTGAAAGAGGATGCTATGAAACTCTGTGGGTTTCTGTCTTCTTTTACAGAGGAAAGTAGAAAGGCTCTTGAACTAAATGATGGGTGGGGGTCCCCCTGAAAGCTAAATCTAGAATAATTTGGAATGGAAAAATCACTGCCGTTGGAAGGACAGCAGGAAGGGACCCTCCTAGTTTGCATCTACTGTACTCTGACACTGGAGGATCCATCTAGCCTAAAAAGATAGACGTCCGGAGGGAGTTCTGGTGCAATATCAGACTCAGCACAGAATGATATGTTGGTGGTTAAAGTGCTGGACTATTGGGAAAGAGCCGGGTTCAAGTCTCACTGGGCCATAAAATCCCTGGATGACATTGGGGCCACTTCTTGCTTTTCATTAGGAACTACCTCGCAGGGTTGTTGTAGATAAGGAGGAGGAGTGCCAGCCATGTATGCTCTCTTGAACCGTTGGCGGAAGGAAGGCAGCATACATAATTACTACCATAAAACTTCACACTCTCAATATTGCCAGGTAGACAGCTAAATAATTACTACAATAAAATGCCAAACTTTCCAAACATTGCCACTTTCCATCCGTCTACAAAGATGTGAACTTGGTTACAGCCCACAGAAAACCACTGCAAGGTGGATCTGCGTTTAAAAGGAACTGGCAGGGTTTTCAAAGGCTCTTAGATTTTGCATGTGGGTGGATACGGCCGTTTTCATTGTTCCTTGGGCTAAAGGAACAGTGAATAAAAATCACTCGATTAAATTAATAACACACTTGAAGGCACTTTCCCGGCAGAACTCCCCTCATTGCCGCATGTTAAATCTTATGATTTTAACTAGTCGATGCTGCTTTGCAGAATTCCACAGATCAATAAAGAAAGGAGGTCTATTTGCGTTTATCACCCAACCGACCGAATATATTTTTTTTTCCAGATGGCTAGCAAGAATTGGATGAAAGTTCTTTGGAAAATGGTTTTGGCTTGAAAAACCCGGACTGTGAAAGGATGATGAATGGTTTGCAAAGCTACATAGCCTGGCGTTATGGCTTGGATCAAGGCTATTTGAAGGGTGTGGGTGCATTTACACTGTAGAAATAATGCCCTTTGATACTGTGTCACTGGGACTACAATTTCCATCATTTCTCACCACTAGCTGTGTTCACAAGGGATGCTAGGAGGTGCATTGAAAGATATTTGCAGGTATATAAGTGGCCTGTTCTTGACATAGGTCTAATCTTGCACTGCGGAGGAGTAATGCAGTTTGACACTGCTTTAAGTGCTATGGCTCAATGTTATGGGATTCGTAGATTTGTGTTTTGTGAGCTGCTTAGCCTTCTCTGTCAGAGAGCTTCGGTGCCACAGCAAACTAAGCACCGAAATTCCACCGAATAAGCCATGGAAGTGGTGTCAATTCTGCAATGCCGATTAGACCCTAGAGATCATGGTGTTTAACTGAATAGGCATTTCATAGACAACAAATTGGCAAGGGTAAGTTCTTATGAACAGCCGGTGTGGGTGTAGCAGTTTTGAGGGTTTGGACTAAACTCTGGAGACCAGGGTTCGAATCCTGGCTCAGCCGTATACACTCACTGGGTCACCTTGGGCCAATCACACTCTCTCAGCCTCAGAGAGTGGCAATGGCAGACCCCTTCTGAAGAAAACACGCCAAGAAAGACCATAAGTTGGAATGATTGAAGGCACCACAACAAACAACAACATGAAGCAGTTGTCCACATTGGACCTTCCTTTCATTAGACCAACCTTCTCTTCAGGTAGTAGTGCAGAGTTTTCATCCAAGAAAACTATGTTTCATCCATGGAAAACCAGTTCTGGAGGACCCAGCCTATGATATGCTTGAGTATTATCTATGCACTGACATCAGAAACTGCTCTTTTAAATCCTTTCGAAAGGAAATAAAGACCTTCGATGCCTGATGTAAATCTTAAAATTCATTCCTTTCTTTTCT
>NC_056527.1:152543501-152625147 GCF_019175285.1 Sceloporus undulatus | reverse complement strand
GTCTAATTAAAAATAGTAATAATTGTAAGCCTTTAGGGCTGAAGGGCGGAGTATAAAACCCGTAAATAAATAAGAGGCTTTGCTGGACACCAATTCAAGGTTATGTATCTGCACTGCAGATATAATCCAGTGTGACACCACTTTAACTGCCCATGGCTCAATGGCTATGGGACGCTGGGAACTGTAGTTTTGTGAGACATTTAGCCTTCTCTGTCATAGTTCTCTGGGGCCACAACAAACTACACATCCCAGAATTCCATAGCATGGAGCTAGGGCAGTTAAAGTGGTGTCACACTGGATTATTTCTGCAGTGCAGATGGAGCCACAGAGAGAGTGACTCTACTCCTATTTCCTGCACCTCTTTTGGAAGGCCTTTACTCTCTGTCTCCTCATTGAAAAAGGTTAGGAAAGAAAGAATGGATGAAAGAAAGAAAGAGAAGGAAGGGAGGGGAAGGATAGGAGGAAAGGAAAGGAAAGGAAAGGAAAGGGGAAGGAAGGAAGGAAGGAAGGAAGGAAGGAAGGGGAAAGGAGAAAAGAAAGGAAGGTAAGGGAAGTGAGGAAAGGAAGAAGGGGAAAGGAAGGGAAGGGGAAAGAAATGAACGGAAGGAAAAGAGAGAGGAGAGAAGAAGAAAGGAGAGGGAGGGAAGGAAGATGGGAAGGGAAAGGGAAGGGAAGAGAAAGAAGAAGAAAGGAATGAAAGGGAAGGGAAGAGAGGAAAGGAAGGAAGGAAGGAAGGAAGGAAGGGAAAAGAAGGGAGGGAGAAAGAAAGAAAGAAAGAGTAAATGGAAAGGAAGGAAGGAAGGGAAAGAGAGGAAAGGAAGAAAGGAAGGGAAAGGAAAGAGAGGAAAGAAAAGGAAGGAAGGATGAGAAAGGAGGAAAGGCAAAGAAGGGAAGGGAGGGAAGAGAGGGAGGGGGAGGGAAGAGAAAAGGAATAAAGGAGAAAAGAGAAGGAAAGGAAAAGGAAGGGGAAAGAGGAGGAAAGGCAAAGAAGGGGAGGGGAAAGCAGGGAGGGGATCGGGGGAAGAGGGGCCTGGCTGGGCGAGAGGAGGCGGCGCGAGGAGGCTCCTGCCGCTGGGCCTGGAAGAGAGAGAGGGAGGGAGGGAGGGAGGAAGGCAGGAAGGGGCCGGGCCTTTGGCGACGGAGCAGCCGCCCTCCTGCTCCTCCTGGCGGATCCGGGCCAGAGGCCTCGTCGGGCGATGCTCGGGGGCCCGGCGGCGGAGGGCCATGTCTTCTTCCTCGCCGCCGCCGTCCTCTTCTTCTTCTTCGGTGCGAGGCCTGAAGGCGGAGCTGAAGCTGCTGGAGTCCATCTTCGGTCAGGACCACGAGCGCTTCCGCATCGTCTCCTGGAAGCTGGACGAGCTCCACTGCCAGTTCCTCCTGATGCCGGGCCCCGCCGCCGCCACCCCCAGGCCTCCTCCCTCGGCCGCCAAGGGCCCCGCCGCCAGGACCAGGACCAGGCCCAGCGCCACCCCGACGCCCCCGACGCCGCCGCCTCCTCTGCCTCCTCCGCGGCTGCCCCTGGGAGGCCCCCCGACGCCTTCCCCTCCGCCGCCTCCGCCGCTCAGCATCCACTGCAACATCACGGTATGAAGAGGGAGGGAGGGACACTGCGCTCCAGGCCGATTCAAGGCCCGGGCGCCCCAAACCCTCAGGAAACTACACTTCCCAGGGTTCCAAGGGGCGGGTTGGTTGGTTTAAGTGCCCCCACCTACGTCCCAAAGGATCCCGGGGGTTGTAGTTTTCTGAGAGGCCGGTAGAGAAGGGCAAAGGCTGAGTCTACAAACATAAATCCAGGATCCATAGTGTGGGGGGTTGGTTTAAGTAAGTCATTCCTTTTCCTTCCTTCCCTCCCTCCCTCTCTTTCCTCCTCACCCTCCTTTTTCCCATCCCTTCTTTCTCTTCCTTCCCATCCTTCCTTCTTTCCCACCTTTTCCTTCCTCTTCCTTCCTTTCCCTCCCTCCCTTTCTTTTTCCCTTTCTTCCCTTCCTTCCCATCCTTCTTTCTTTCCCACCTTTTCCTTCCTTCTCTTATTTCCTTTTCCTTTCCCTCCCTTTCTTTTTCCCTTTCCTCCCTTCCTTCCTATCCTTCTTTCTTTCTTACCTTTTCCTTCCCCTTTCCTTTCTTCTTTCCTTTCCTTTCCCTCCCTCACTTTCTTTTCTCCCTTCCCTCTCTTATTTCCTTTTCCTTTCCCTCCCTTTCTTTTTCCCTTTCCTCCCTTCCTTCCTATCCTTCTTTCTTTCTTACCTTTTCCTTCCCCTTTCCTTTCTTCTTTCCTTTCCTTTCCCTCCCTCACTTTCTTTTCTCCCTTCCCTCCCTTCCCTGGCTCTCTCCTTTGAGATCCTGGGGCCTGTAGTTTGGTGGGGAGTCAGCCCTCTTGGATTGAAAAGGCTGAAGACCTTGTGAAACTACATGTCCCAGGATTCCATAGTATGGGTGTATTGTTTTAAGTGCCCTTGGCTCCATCCTATTATAACCTGGGATATGTAGTTTGGTGAGGAGTCGGTCCTCTTCCACAGAGAAGGCCAAAGCTTTGTGAAACTACACTTCCCAGGATTCCATAGTGTGGGGTGCAGTTTAAAGTGCCCCTGGCTCCATCCTACAGGATCCTGGGGTTTGTAGTCATGTGGGGGACCAGACCCTCTTGGACAGAGAAGGCAGAAGACCTTGTAAAAACTACCCATCTCAGGATCCCATAGAATGGAGTTACGGTGCTTAAAAGTGGTGTCAAACTGGATTATTTCCAGTGTGTGGTCAGTGGTCCCCAAACTGTGCTCTTTAAGAGACCTAGCACTCCAGCTCCCAGAATCCCAGACTGTTGGCCAACATGGCTGAGGCTTCTGGGAGCTGAAGTCCAAAATCTCTTCTCATAGATCTATCTATCTATTGTATTGAACTACTGTATATTATATAGCGTATCTATAGTGGCTTGCGTGTTGAACTATTATTACTCTGGAGACAAGGGAGGCGAAACCTGTGGTCATGATATTTACTTATTTATTTGGGTTTCCATCTCACATTTTCCTCCCAAAATGGGAGTCACGGTTTCTCCCAAAAGGGACACAAGTCAATACAAGTCAAGGGTTTCTCCCAAAATGGGATTCAAGCTAAAACTGCCCCTGACACTTTATTCCTCTTCGACTGCGCATTTGGCATAATGTTGTCTTCCATTTTCCCCTTCCCCTTTATTTTTCCTACTTTGTTTCCTGTGTCTTTGAACAGTCCGGCCATTTAGGAAGTCTCTTCTCCTCTTCAACTCTCTTAGGAGGCCTTACAACTAAGAGAAGCTGGAAGCAGCCTCTTAAGAAAAAACGATTCCATTCCCTTCCCATCAGTTTGGTCTTGAGTTGAAACAAAAGTGTTGCAATATGAAAAAAAGGGCCCCTCCCTGATTAGTTAAATGTGGGATTGAGTAATTGGTCCCCACCCAGAAAAAGGTGGAAACCCAGAGAGGACAAAGAATGTATGCTACTGGATGCGTAGTTAGCTTTTACAACAAGGAATCAATGGACTTGCTTGCCTTTCTAGCAGCTGAGGAAGTCCTAGCTGAAAGGCCAAAAATTGACCATTTTGGGGAAGTCTTACCAAAAGAGGACAGATTTGTTACTGGAGAGAGAAATAAACTCTGCACATGCATTATTATTATTATTATTATTATTATTACTACTACTACTACTACTACTACAGTTGACCCTCCACATTTGCGGCTCTGACTTCGGTGGATTTGATTATTCACGGATTTGATGAATAGGTTCTCTCTAGCAATCTCTAGGTCCTCCAACGCGACTCTCTGGTCAACTACCAAAAGCCATGCTGGAGGGCCTAGTAATTCCTAGAGAGAACACTTCTCTAGGCATTTCCAGGTCCTCCAGTGTAATTCTATGGCCAACGTCTGGCAGATGTTGACCATAGAGTTGTCCTGGAAGATCTAGAGAGTCCTAGAGGGGTTAAAAATAGTTTTTTAAACAATAATTTGCTGTTTTTCCACTTTCACAGGGGTCTTGTGCACCTAACTCCACTGAATGTGGAGGCTCCACTGTATCATCATCATCATCATCATCATCATCTTTTAGAGTGTGCCCTCCATATTTGCTGGGGCTAAGGGCACAGGACTCCTGTGAAACTGGAAAAGCCACAAATAAACACTACCTTTTTAACTTCAAAGAACACCTCTCTAGGAATCACTAAGTTCTCCAGCACAAGTCTGTGGTCTATTTCCCAGAAAGTAGCGCTGGAAGACCTAGAGATTCTTAGAGAAACTGTATTAATCAAATAATCAAAGCTGCAAAAGTAAATGCTGCAAATGTGGAGGGCTGACTGTATCTGTATCCTGCTTTCCCCCAAAATTGGACTCAAAGTGGTACAATTAAAAAACTCACTAAAGGGACAATTAAAATAGAATTAAACTATTTCAATGTTCTTTTTATTGATAATATATGAATAGCTGTGGAATAATTTTCTTCAAACCAGTAATACGTTATTGGGGGTGAAGGTTGTAAGTTAGGCAATATTGCAGAAATATATTCTTGGGTGTTTATATAGCGTACCTGGGAAGGTTTCAAATCGAGCAGATATGCCTATTGTACAGCCTTCTGAATGTTGTTGCACTGCAACTCTCAGGCTGTGTTGGTTAAGGATGCTGGGTGTTGCAGTAACTGGAGGATATAATGCAGTTTCCACCTTTGTGTTATAGGATTATAGTCTTGCTGGTGTGGTTTTGTTGACGCAAAACTCATTTGACGGTTTGTCGTTTGGTGAAAGATGAACTGCTTGGTATTTGAGGGCAAAGTATTTCATGTTAAAACATACTGATAGCAGGAAGGCCGAGACAGAAATAGGGCATCAGAAACTGTTTACCTCTTGCCTCAGGCAGGACACCTGAAGAGGCCCCATGCGCTGTGAACTCTCTGGTTTCTACTAAACAAGAAGATGTGGTGTCCTGCAACCATCACCAACATCTGGAGCAATAGGAAAAGGAAGCAGGGAGCCTGGAAGATGGTTTGGAAGTCTTCTCTGATCTGAGGAAGTAGACTTCAGTCTATGAAACCTTATGCTGCCAATTTCTTTCTTTCAGTTAGTCTCAAAGGTGCTACAAGATCTCTCTACAACTGATTCTGCAGACTTAACATGGCTACATCTTTGAATTCTCTGAGGATAGTGAGCTGTCAGTTTGTTCAGAACTAAACCTATATTAATAAATAAGGTAGCCTTGAGCAAAAAGAAGTGTTGGAGGGTGGCCAAGAGATAGTGGTGGATTGATGCATAAGAACTTGACAGGAGATGGATAGGTAGAAGTCCAGGGCACTGCAGAAATAATCCAGGTTGACTCCACTTTAATTGCCATGTCTCAATGCTATGGAATTGTGGGATTTGTAGTTCTGTGAGATATTTAGCCTTCTGAGAACTCTGGTGCCACAACAAAGTACAAATCCCAGAATCCCATAGCATTGAGCCATGGCAGTTAAAGCAGTGCCAACCTGAATTGTTTCTGCAATGTGGATGCAGCCAAAGAGAGGCCTGTGGATGAGATTGGATTATAAGAAGCACATATAGAACCTAAGGTTTGCAGAATCTGGATGCTAACAGGGATGGTAAGGAAGGATGTTGCTTAGGATCTAGAGGGGCAGAAGGAAGTAGAACCGAGGAGAAAGTAAGAAGATACTAATAAGAACATGGGGGAAGGAGAACAGAGTTGCCATTGATAAAATGTGAGCTGGGTCAAGTCATGCATGCTCCTATGCCATTAAAAACCAGCATGCTGTGCTAAAGATGCAGTGGCGGCAGCTTTTCCCGTTGCTACTTTTTAGCATAGGAGTCCTGCTTGGAACAAAAAGGTTGACAATCCAGTTCAGGGTTTGGAAAGAATAGGGGATGTGAGCTGAGGACAGATGTGTGAGGTCATAGCTTCTAAAAATGTCATGCACTTGTACCTTATTGCTAGGAAAAATAGTACCTCCTGGATTTTTGTATTTCTGCAGCAAAAGACACAAGAAGAAAATGTGGGAATCCTGTGGGCAAGCAATATAGAGGTCTACAGAACCGGCATAGTATGTAAGGTCGTTGTTTGGTCCATCTCATTCAAAATTGTCTTTTCTGACTGGCAGCAGCTCCTCAGGTTTTCAGGCAGAGGTCTTTCTCATCACTGGATGCTTGACACTTTTAACCATAGATGTCAAAGATTGAGCATCAGATCTTCTATACACAAGAGTTACCTTTGACAAGGATAGAGGAGGTAAATGCCACTATAAAAGAGGACAGCTCAAATGAAATATTATTTTGGTGGTGATGCTTCCAAAAGCTGTTTAAAATTCAACTCTTTGGAAGATATTAGTGTGTATTTTCATGTTTTTGTTTTTCAAACATGGCTAGTATTAATAGGGATGATTATGCCTAGATCAGGGGTTGATGCTTTGGCCTAAAACACTCATCATCTCGAACCATTGGCCATGCTAGCTGAGGCTTATGGGAACTATAGTTGAACACTTCTAGAGATGTTGTGCCAGATCCTGCTTGAACTCCCTAGGTGTGTTGTGGCCCTAAGGTGAGTGACAACACTAGCAGCTCTGTTGCTTTCTTTTAGTTTTCTTGAAATGATTTTGAGTATTCAAAGTGCTTTCTGAAGTCATTACAACAATCCTGTAAGGTAGAACCATATTGTCATCTTTGTATGACAGATGAAAGCGAGGGGGGGGGGCAACAGAGAGTAGCTTGTCTAATGCCACTAAGTCAGTGCAAGACAAGTAAAACTTGAACCAAGGACACCCTGATTCATAGCTTGAATCTTGTAGTCACTACATTAAGCCAGTTCTCCAGGGATTACTCTGTCTTTTTGATTTTATTAGCCAGCCTGTTTATAAAATGATAACTTGCCCTTCAGTCTCAGTCATTTGCACAATAGCCAAAGTGTAATTGCCAAAAGAAGAAATACAATGGCATTTTGCTTAAAATGCCATTAGCAAAATGGCCTTGGCTCTCAACAGCTTTTCTAACCCTTGTATGACAAGCTTTGTGAACACAGGTCTATCTTCTCCTGTTAAAAGATAGCAGAGCCCCATCCGCATCTGATTTCCCATGAGAGAAAAGTAGGTGGAAGTTATTGTTAAGAAATAAAAAAGCTGGTCTCTAAACTGTAGTCAGATGTGGATCCAGAGTCTGAAATTATTGAAGACTGATAGCGAAACTGCACAAGGTCCAAATAAATTTATAGGTCAAAATGCCACCAGCTTTACAGGAACTCAGGAACTGCTAGTGGCAGTAATGGTATTGATATATATGTGTGTTATCTACTAGTGCTAAGTCTTCTGACTTGTTCCTCAATGTCCACAGACACTAACTACCCTTATATTGAAATAGTTGTCTAATAGCTATTGGTAACCCAAAATAGTATGCAAGCAGATGACTAGGCCAGTTGAGGAAGTGGAACACTCCATCCATCCTTAGCCAACCTCTAGTATTCTAGGAAAAATTTTTTGCAAGCAAGTCAGTTCTGTCCTTATTTACAAAGTTAACATACACCACTATTTTGTATTTGTTGTGTGCCTTCAAGTCTTTCCCGACTTATGGCGACCCTAAAGCAACCTTGTTCTGAGGTTTTCTTGGCAAGATTTATTCAGAAGGCATTTGCCTTTGCTTTCCTCTGAGGCTGAGAAAGTGTGATTTGCTCAAAGTCACCCACTAGGTTTCCATTTCTCAGCAGGGATTGGAACCCTGGTCTCCAGACTCATAGTCCAATGCTCAAACCACTACACCATGCTGTCTTTCACTGTTTTGTATAGTACAGTATAGTATTAATTTTTACATTGCTTTCCCGCCCAAAGCTAGGACTTGAAGTAGATTACATGATCAAACGATATACAAGTAAAAATACATTTAGAAACAAATGTATTGGAGTTATATTTAAAATTCAGGAGCCAGTGTGGTGGGGTGGTTTGAGTGTTGAACTATGACCCTGGAGACCAGGGTTCAAATCCTGGCTTGGCCATGCAAATCCATGGCAAACCTGCTCTGAAGAAGCTTGCCAAGAAAACTCCATGATTGGTTCCCTTTAGGATCTCTATGAATTGGAAACAACTTGAAAGCACACAAGAAGAAGAAACTGTTAAAATCCAGTTAGAATTTTAAAAAACATTTACAACATACTTATTAAAAGGTAAAAGATAAGCATAGCATACTGCAGTATAAAAAGCCACTTTCTTGTAAAAACAATCATTTCCACAAAGCCTTTTGGGGGGGGGGGGAGGGTCTTCACCAGCTGAAGAAAGGGCAGCAAAGCCAATCTAGGAAAGGAGTTCCAGAGCCTGAAAGCAGCCACCAAGAAGGCCCTCTCTGTGTCTGTGAGAGTGGTGCACCCAGGAGAATTGCCTTCCCTGAAAATCTCAGAGCTTGGGCAAGCTCTTATAGGAGGAAATGGTCCTTCGGATAGCCAGGAGTGGGCCCATCCCATAAAGTTAATATCTCTAAGAAAGCAAATAGCAGTGTTGGCTGGCAGTGTGCCACGCATACTGGTCAAGCAGCCCTGTGACATATGGGTGTGGGTGAGTGTAACTCTTCTTGCAGACTTGTACCTCTGTGTCACAGCTTCTTGCAAAGTTTTGTGTTTGATGCTGTGGAAACATACTAGACAACATGCTACCAGTGGAAGAGGAACACTGTTAATCCTATAGCCTTGTATAGGCTTGAGGATAACTCAATGAACTCAGGGGAGCGTGGTGTAACATGACATAGGATCAGGCAGCACAGCTGTCAAAATGGCTGTGCAAGATATTGCTTACTTCGGTTTCCCTGGCAGGTCGTATTTAATTGAAACCAATAAGGTCAGCACCAGGAGCCATTCATTTTTCTGTCTCGTAATCACCAAATGGGTGCTGTGATTTGAGAGAAACAAAAAGGCTCCTCTTGGCAATATTGTGACAGTACTTTCATAGCACTGATGCTCCACTTGGAACCCAAACACGCTGTTTCAGATAGGAAAAACATAGAATTGCTCTGTACAAAGAGAATTTCTAGCCATGCCAAGCTAGTCTGCAGACTATTAATTGCCTTCGTTGCAGGGAATGAGCAAACTGTGCCTCTTGTTCCATAGAAGGGCATCTGTGACAGAATAATCTGTCAGCATAGGGAACCTCTTTCAATCCAAGGGAAGAATTCAGTTTCTGAATATGGTAGTTCTTGAGGATCACTGTGCAGTGGTGGGTTTCAACTAGAAACTCCATTGAAGAGGGTATTGTAGATATCATACTCTCTCTTTCCCTTCACCTTATTGGCACTTTGACTAACCATAGCCTTCAGCCCACTTCAGGCCTTGAACCATGTGAAGGATTCATTTCTTTTTGGAGCGTGGTATCAAATATTAATCGGCGAGATATAGAAGTAGTCGACAAGGACCTGAAAGCAATTTGGGAAAACAGAGTAGGAGTAAATGCTGAGATGTTGATAGCTGACTTATTGATAATTAATTAATTACATTTTAATTCTCTCTTCAAGGAATTCAGGGTGGATTTACTGCCCACTTTGTCCTTGAACAACCCTATGAGGTTAACTTTAGGCTATGGGATAGGGATGGTCACTGGACTGAGGTCAGATTTATTACTGAATGGAGATTATAACCCTGGTTCTCCCTGGATCTGCACCAATATTGTTAAACATTGGTGAACACCAACTCTTCACATCACTTGTTAAGAGATGGTAAAATAGAATATTTATTCCAGTATGCAGTGAAAAACTTAATACAAAAAGCATACCTGGAACACCCTGTAAGGAGGCCTAGTATTGTGAATGTAAATAGAGTGCCTTGAGTTTAAAATGCCTTAAGCTGTCACTGACTTAGATTATGGTCCTGAGCATGTCAAATCAGAAATAAACCCAATTGACTTCAACTAGATTTACTTTCAAATTGATGTGCTGACACCGTACAAGTCTTTAATTTATTATGCTGAAAAGCTTTAGCTGGCTGGCAACCATGGTTAATAGCGTAATGCCCTGTGACTCCCACGGGGCTCTTGAAGCAAGTGAGAGGATGTGTGACCGTCTGCAATGCCTCTCTTTTCCTCTCCTGTTCACTCAGGGCCTTTTGCATTAAAAATCAAGCACCACATCAGGCACCTGCACCACCAAAAAACAAAAATGTTAGCAAGGCTTCCTTGACAATTTCAGCATGTCTTTGGGTACGGAGGTGCTATGCTATTTACAGCAAACAGGATGTACTTTACTTCACGCTGCTTCAAGAGGGAATTGTCTGTTCTGCCTGGAACTACTGTCCCTGCTAACACAGAATTGCATTTGTGTGTGGTTCTTACGCAATAGACAGATGAAGCTGTTGACACACTGGATAATTGAAAATGGTTGTGCCAGCTTGTCATAGTCAGTTAGAATCATTTTATGTCATGGGATATAATTCTGATGCAGCATTCTCCTTTTAAATGGTCAATAAGGGATCAAGGGATGTAATCGTGAGCAGCAGCAGCTTGTCTCATAGTTTTCACAGGTGCAGGGTACCCCTGCCCCTTGGTTGCAGTGGGCATATGGTTGTTCCACCCTGGAGATGCTTGCAGCCAGAAGACAGGATCTAAATAAGCTTTGTGTCTGAAGGCTTGGTAGTTTCAGAGTGGGATGAAAGTCACTGTAGCATGGAATTGTGCTAATTTCCTTGTAGAAATGTAAAAGATTTGCGAAGGATGTTTTGCACATGTATTCTAAGCATTATGTATTGGTAATTGGTAATTGCTGTGCAAGGGGTGAGGAGAAGAAATTTTTTCTACATCTCACAGGGGAATTATTGCAATTGTCAACTTGTTTCTTGACTAAGATTTTGGGTGTTAATAAAAACTGCACAATGAAGAAATGCATATAAGGATAATTTCTCTCTTTCAGTTGAGGAGGAAGTTGTCAGCAGCTGACTTTCTTTCTCAGAGGTATGCATTGAGGCTCCCAGTGGTTTCTTTTCAAGGCTCTGAGCATCAGCAAGGCGGCTATGCTTGTGTGTGTGTGTGTGTGTGTGTTATCACAGCTGTAATATGTGATCTGACCTAAATAGCTCCTGCTCCTCTAAACCAGAAGTGTGCAAACCTTACTGAATCTGCCTTATGTTTTCACTAAAATCCCAGTATCCACCAACCAAAGCCACAGAAGGCATACACCACTAATTAATATACATGCACATATATTTGGACCCTAGAAATTTGTTGTTAGTCCCAGCTTAGAAAACCCCAGTAATTAACAATCATACACATATTTGAAATCTAGGAATTTGTTGTTAGTCCTAGCTTAGAAAACTTCACTCCTAGATATCCCAAGCTTTCTTCACCACAACAGTCTAATTTAGGTAGGAGTGATCATTTTTCTGTTCAACAGCTGTAAGTTAGAAATGGTTTTATACCTGCTGCAATTCAACCTGATACCTAGCAGTAGATCCCAATCTACCTTCTGCCCAACACTGTCAAAAAACGGTGACTGATGAATAACAAGTGTATAAGAGTTGCAGAAGAACCTGATGTGTATGTGTGTTTTGGACCAATATAGGTACAGATCTAGCAGAAATGACATACTTGCTCTGTTGCATGAATTCTGTAGCTGCTGTTTCCCAAGATTGCTCATACACATCTGGGAATGTGTCTTAATGCACAGAATAAATTCATGTGGAAAGCTCACAGGGCTCTGCACATCTGTATTTTCCCACTGGGGTCAGTGGCAGATCCTGGACTAGCAGTGGTTTTGCAAAAATCACAACCTATGTCAAGAAACATGGTCCATTTGTTGCTGATAAAAGTAATGGAACTTGAAGTGACAGTTAGTAAAAACTCCTTGTCTGTTGAAGGAGAACAGATTGTTGTTTCCTTAATGGGCCAATGTTTTGTTTTTTCCTTAATGGGCCACTGTTCCTTTCTCTGTCTGTTTCAGTTCTGCAAACTGGATCCTCCCTTGTTGTGTGCATTCAGGTAGTTTCCAACTTATGGTGACCCTAGGCAAACCTGTCATGGGATTTTCTGGAGCTGAGAAGATGAGACTCGCCCCAGGTCACCCATTAGGTTCCAGTGGCAGAAATGGAATCGAACCCTGATCTCCATATTCTTAGTCCTGCTCTCAAACCACTACACCACCCTGGCTCAGATCTTCCCCCCCTTTGCCAAAAACCATACCATTTAGTTGGGATGATGTAAGAATAAGTAGATGCATACAGCAAAATATATATATATACAGATTTCTGTTAAGCACTGTCTGCGTTTCATTGGGATGGCGTGCCACAATGCAGCTTTGACTGCAGCAGAGGTGTATTACTGTTGACCAGAGCTTAGAAAGTTCATGGAGTAGAGATAAGCCTGGCTTGACTTGAAGACACACACACAATGAGTAGCCAAACTCCAACGGTCTTTAAAAAAATAGCCAAGAACTCTTTGATCTAAAGGTGTGCAGAACTGTTGGTCACTAGGGATGTTTGTTTAAGCATAGGCTGCTTCTAAGAACAAACATCGGCTTCTTTCAGATTGTTTTCCAATGTTCTGAGAAACATAACATAAGATGATCAGTTTGTGACTGGGGACATACAGGTACC
Source organism: Sceloporus undulatus (assembly GCF_019175285.1). Taxonomy (NCBI): domain Eukaryota; kingdom Metazoa; phylum Chordata; class Lepidosauria; order Squamata; family Phrynosomatidae; genus Sceloporus; species Sceloporus undulatus. Next base: position 152,612,603 of record NC_056527.1, on the reverse strand, counting down.
GTGTTGCATGGTCAGCTCCAGACAAACACTTCTCTGCACATAGAAAACTGGCACATTCAAGAGAAGACTCAACTTGTTCCCCCTGACCATTTAAGCTTTTGTGTGCAACGATTTGGGATGTATAGAGCAACATTGCAAAGCCCTACCTGGAAACTAATAGGGAACATTGCATAAAGAGATTTACTGCCACCATCTGCTGTTTCTGACAACTAGGTTTGAGACAGTTAAGGACCCTGGCAGATATTGATGTGTGTGTGCTTGTTTTGTAGGACAATAAGTTCATTAATGAGGCAAGAGTGAATCTTTCCCAAGCTCTGGTTGCTCCAATATCGTTTTAGCAGTAATTCTGGTTTATTTTAGTATAGTTACTTGTTGGAGTAATTGGTAATGAAGCTATGGATATTCCTACCCAACTTTTGGGTGTATGTTTATATGTGGAATATATGTAAACCAGCAGTAGGGTGCATGTGGAAAGGACTATAAAAACTGAACAGAAAAGGCCACAGAAAGCCCCGCTAGTACTTACCATGTCACTCTGATAGTCCCGCAAGAGCCACCCCATTGCAGAATCGGAGCAGAGGGGATTAGAGAGGCTTCTGACTATGTTTCTGTGTGCATAGTTTTTTGTGGGTTTGGGGGGCTATGTGGCTATGTTCTAGAAGAGTTTATTCCTGATGTTACGTTGGCTTCTGGCATCTTCAGAGAATGCTGGTGTGTATATGTGTGTGTGTGTGTGTGTGTGTGTGTGTACACACACACACTGTGTGACTCTATGTTGGGAGAAGTTGAGTCACTCAGTGTATTCTCTGAAGATGCCAGTCACAGATGCTGGTGTAACATCAGGAATAGACTCTTCTGGCCACATAGCCCGAAAAACTCACAAAAAACTATGGATGCCGACCATGAAAGCCTTCGATTTCACATTCCTGTGTAGGACCCCAGTGTATCTCAGTGGAAGATATTCTCAGTCTGCATTAGGCTTATCCCTCTTTTCCTATCAGCAACAGAATGGCTGCTGGGAGGGAGCTATCAAAGCACATGTTGTTTCTTTAATGGGCAACTAGGGCTGGTGGTGCAGCAGACATATAGGATCTCAGATGGAGTGTAATTTGCATCTGCGGGCCATGGGTTGGTACAGTTTGCCAATAATGTTTGAAAAGCCCTGTTGATGGCAGGTGGTGAGAGATAAACCCTAGTGGGGTTTGCATATCTCTAATCTGTCACTCACAAACTGCTTCCTGCTGACCAGGCAGAAACATTTACCTCTTGGACTACAGATGACTGATATATGGATGGATGTATCAGTGAAGAACTGGATGAGCAGTGGGTTTTTCTAGTCCCAATAAACTTTCCTTGGGCCAAGCTGACTTGTATGTTTAGAAGAAGTAGGGCATGTTAAGAAGACCTGACCCACTTGAGGCAGTTGGGTTGATTCTTTCCTGGAAACCTGCTCAGCCTCCTTAGCAAGTCCTGCTCCTACTTTGGAAAACTGCTGTTTGCACTACACTGTTGACTTTCTGGGTCTTGCCTTATGATGAGATGGGAAGCCCTGCATGAGGGTTTTGCTTTTTGTTTTGTTTTAAAGTATAAAAAACTGCTCTTTTCCTCACTTTGACAGCTGCATAGGGTAGGTATTTTTGTTTTAGGTTATAAATAGTTACCCAAACAGGAATGTAAATCTCTTTATTTTATTTGAATAGGAATCTTACCCTTCTTCATCGCCAATATGGTTCGTGGAGTCAGATGACCCCAACTTGACTTCAGTATTGGAGCGCTTAGAGGATATTAAAAAGAGCAATACTCTGGTAAGTGGTCACTTGTATTTCTTTCCTCATCATGTCAAAATTCATGGCCATATATTTGTTGTTGTTGTCGTCATTTTAATTAAGTTCAAATATGGTTTGCAATTTAACAGGCAGTGACCCCATCTCTGTCTTGCCTAATACCCTAAAGGCACCACTAGATCCTATCTGATCTTGAAGCTAAGCAGGGCCAGCCCTGGTTAGTACTTGGATAGGAGACCACCAATGAATACCAGGTGTTTTAGACTCTGTTTCAGTGGAAGGGCCTGGCAAAAACCACATCTGAGTATTCCTTGCTAAGAAAACACTATGACATTTATGGGGCACACACATCCCATCTCCAATGTCTATACAAAACAATTTAAATGCATCCAGAAGAACTTCTTTTTCAGTCTGTCAGAATCCACTGGAGGATTCTAGAAACTACTTCGAAATACTGACTTTTCCAGACTGTGACTATTGGTACATACAAATCAGCCTTCTCACTTCTGCTGCCCTCCAGATATTTTGGAATATATCTCCTATTATCCCCAACCAGCATAGCTCCTATTGAAACTGCAGGATGTATATGGGTCAGTTGGTTAAATTGCAGTCACTTTTACAAATGCCTTAGCGATTGTAGCAAACAAAGTGATGTTCTGAGTAGAAACGTCAGATCTTACAAAAAAGATGTTAAACACCCATCTCTATATAGGAGGAAGCAGAAGGGATTCCCCATGTTTTCTCTTCAGTCATTTCAAAATACTGTGCCAGGCATCTCTTACTGTGTGCTGCCAAAATTAAAATGAGCGTACACAACCCTTTTTTTTCTTATCACAGTGCTGCAGCTGCCTGGATTCTGAGTTGCAGGGCTATTGAAGAAGCAGTTCAGATTGTGGCCTTTGGGTTATTTTCAAAACATCATACAGTTCCTTGTAACCTCCTTTAGGCCAGTCTGTGGGTGTCTCTTTGTATGTGGTCCAAAAAAGAAAGCTGACATTTTGCCTCCACTGGGCTGCTCTGTGAGCGTGTGTCTATTTGGCCTCCATCACAGAATTGTAATAGATTCCTTGACATCAAATTTGGGAATGTTAACTAAGGTCCAAAACACACTGCAGAAATAAACCAGTTTGAGACCGCTTTAACTGCCCTGGGTCAATGCTAGGAAATTCTGGGAACTGTACTTTTGTGAGACACTTTTCTGTTAGAGCCCTGGTTCCACAATAAACTACAATTCCCAGGATTGCCTAGCATTGAGCCAGGGCAGTTAAAGCGGTCTCAAACTGGATTACTTCTGCAGTGTGTTCTGGACCTTTTTTTACACTACTGAGAAAAATTATTTCCTTATAGATGCTCAGAATGTGGAACAAGCCACTTCCAGATGGGAAGTGAAGGCAGGCAGAGCCCTTCATTTGATGTTGCAGTCAGTTAGATGATGGGATGGAGGGAATTCTTATCAAGTCTGCAGATGACACAAAACTGGGAAATGTGGTAATACATTGGAATATAGGGACAGAATTCAAAAGGAGCTAGATAAACTAGAATAATTGGGCAGAAATTAATAAAATGAAATTCAGTAGAGACAAATGCAAAATTCTCCATTTAGGCACAAAAATCAAATGAACAAGTGTAGGAAGGAGGATATATGGCTCAGCAATACAACCTGTGAAAAGGAACTTGGGATTATTATTGATCATAAATTGAACATGAGCCAGCAGTGTAATGCTGCAGCAAAGAAGGTGAATGATATTTTAGCCTGCAGTGTGGAGGTGTAGAAAACAAATCCTGCAAGGAAAAGTTGAAGGAGATGGACAATGGAGGCGGCAAGCTACTGCATGAAAGAGTAGAACCAGGTTTAATGGTTTGAACTTACAGGAGGGTATACTGTATTTCAGCTGAACATTAGAAGGAACATCTTGACAGTAAGAGCAGTTCAATAATGGGATCAATTGCCTAAAGAGGTGGTGAAGTCTCTTTCTCTGGACTTGTTCAAAAAGAGGCTGAAAAGATACGTGTTGTGGATGCTTTAGCTAGAAGATCATGCATTAAGCAGGGGCTAGGACTCTATGGCCCGTGAAGCCCACTCCAGCTCTATGATTGTATATGATTTAGCTTGATATGAATATATCAGGAAAGGTCTCTGTTTATTCATGAGTGCAGATTGTGTGTTTTCTTACAGTCTCTTGCAACTGATACTTACTAGGTTTGCCTAGCACTTCGAGTCATACATAATGGTGAGATACTACTGCATAGATACTACTGAACTCCATTAAATGCCTAACAGCCTAGTACCAACTGGTAGCCTTTCTCATCCCATACTAACTAGAGTTCCAGTGCTTCAGAGAAACAGGTTTCAAGTCATGAGTGTCTCATACTGGATCTGAAACCTTAAGATTTACATCAGTACATATTATGTCCTGTACATCTGGCCATACTAATATCGTATTATGTTTAAATTGTTAAAGAGTGTGGGTTGGATATTGTCCTTAAAATGAGATGCCCTGGAAACTGTGAAAGGACATTAGGTTGCGATCAGTTTGGTTCTCTCCTTGTGCCTTACATATTTTGAATAAGAATTGATTGTGATCATTAAGAACTCTGGTCTTGGCTGAATTTGTTCATCTCTGCAGCTTCAGTTGGATAAAACAGCCCTGCTTATGCAGCACAATACTGTATTCAGAATATCACATTTTCAGGAAACAGGCCAAAGAGAAAGAGAGAAAGAAAGACATTATCATCCATTATTCCCCTTGTTAAACCTGTACCAGTTCTGCTGCTTCCCACACTGTCTGGAAGGTAGTTAATCATAAATAAGGACAAGTACTGTTAGCTTTTAGGCATGATTCTATTTTCTGTTTCTGTTTTCTGCATCCAGATGAGCTAGTCTGTGACTACTGTCTGGCCTGTGGTTTCCTTTGCTATTTCCCAGGATCCCATAGCTCAGTCCCTGAAGTTGCTGGCTCCAAGGGAGCGTCGTGTAAAAGTTGTTATCCTTCCAAGCAGATGTGGTAGAAACCCTCTGTTGACCTGGAGCATCTGCTTTGCTCTGGTGAAAGAGTGCAGAGGTGGAGAGCTTAGGATTCAGTGACATAGCTGCAGCTTCAGGGGGAAAAAACTAGTGCTCTCCCTCTAGGTTTGTCATATTCTCCTTAAATGTGATTAACTTGCCCAGGTGAATCCTCTGTGCGCAGGTTAAAATCTGCTGACGTTGCTCTGCGCATTAAAGGATGAGCCCCTGATGGCTGGCAGTCTTGCATAGTTGCATTCCAGCAATTGTCCTTGTAAGCATTTAGCAGTAACTGTAATGGCCATTTCTCTCCAGTTAGGATGAGGGATAAAAACTTACTTACTCCTATTTTTAAAGGTTCCTGAGAATTTGTAGAAACTGGGGGCTAGGTGGTAGGTGAGCACCACACAAGGAAGTCAAATTCGTCACGTAATCTACTTGCCACTAAGTCTGCATTAGTTTAATGACCCAGTTTTCAAAAGACTTAGAAGCACTGAGGATAATGGGATACACGTTGCTAGGAAGCATGGTTATCATTTCAGGTTTACTGTTCATTGAAGAAGAAGAAAACCCCCCACTGCATGGTAACTGCTGTTTATTTTGCCCAGATATCCTCATTACTACCTTCACGCTGAATTTTCTCTTAAACATTTCTCTGTTGTAAAAGGTACTTAAAGAAATATTGTGGTGGTGGAGGTGGGGAGGTTTGCAGGCTAAAAATAGCATCCTGAAAGCTCGGTTGCAGACCAGAACGTCAAGAAGCAAGCCCTCTGACACATTGTCGGGGATGCCCAGGTAGTCACAGGTTGTCATTTGACTCTTAGATGTTGTTGGTCTATGCCAGTATGGGTGCAAAGCTCAGGTTACACTTAGTTTCTGAAAGACAAAAGGCTGTTTGTCTGTCTTCTTTTGGGTTGCCGTCTGTCACGTACCCAACTGTGCGTACATGCAAATGTTGTTCCGACAGATACTGAAATTCTGGATTTTTAAAATACATGTACAGTCAGCCCTCTGTATCCACAAATTCTTTATCTACGGATTCAATCAATCATCCATGGCTTAAAAATATTATATATATATATTTCCAAAAAGGAAACCTTGATTATGCCATTTTATATAAGGGACTCCCTTTTACTATGCCCCTGTATTTAGTGGGACTTGAGCATCCACGAATTTTGGTATCCATGGGGGGATACTGGAACCATAACGCGGTGGATATCAAGGACCACTTTACCCAAAATAAAGGCATTTGAGGTCCAGTTTAATAGCTTCTTTCTCTGCCTGTGTAAAAGCCGTAACTTTCATAGGGCTGGAAAGGAAAAGTAATTGCCAGTCTAAAGGTGCTTAATCCTGACCTGAGAAGGCTGAAGCAAGCAAGGTATTCCATACCCATATGCTTGCCAAGCAGGTGGCTCCAGATGGCACAAGTAAATGAGCCAAGCCTCAGGAAACGGGGGAGGAAAACAAGCCTGTGTTACTATCTAATCTGACTGCAGAGAAAACCTTCCTGGTGCCAAATATGCCGTCAGATCTGGGATTGTTAATGATGTGTTCACTGTGAACATACTGAATTTTTTTGAAGCATATGCTTAATGATTCCCTCTAATGCAGTGGTGTTTGGGTTTCTGTTGAATCCTGCAGGGATACATTGGCAGGCTATTAAAGTAGTTCTCCAAGCTAATATTGTTCCTCGTGGATCAAAATATCTAGCTTGGTTTCAGAGAAGCCCAAGCAATGTTGAATTTTGCACATAAGCTAAGTAAGGTACTGTTTAAGGCATCAGATTGTGCAAGGCCTCTAAGTTTTTTGTATACTAGCGGAGAGGTAATAGGCAGTAGGTCTAGTGAATTTTAGCTAGGATCATATGAAGTTGTCTTAATATCAGTCCATTGATCTGTGTGGCTGAGTATATCTACCTTAACTGGCAGCAGCTCTCAAATAATTTCAGCTGGGAGCCATGCTGTGGATTGAATTTAGAACCACTTCTACACAAAGCATGTGTATTGAGTTGCAACTGTTCCATTTTGCACCACAGCAGAGAAGGTGGTCCTGTGTGCTTGAACTAGAATAGTTGGAAGAGCACAACATGCCGTTGTGAAGGAATACTTTATTAATCTGAGTACCAGAAAATATAACATCAGTAACTTAATATAACATCAATAATAGAAAATATAGCATCAATAACTAACTTAACCTAGACCCGTGGGTTTATTATGAGCATTTATTTAAGATGTGGTTGTCCTGTTAGTTGTAGCCTGTAAAAAAACAAGACGTCCTTATTCTGCTGACAGTTTGATAAACATTCTTTAAAATAATGTAAAACCAAACAGTTAACACACTTTTAATTTGTTTTGTAGCTTCTCCAACAGCTGAAACGGTTGATATGTGACCTCTGCAGATTATACAATCTTCCTCAGCATCCTGATGTTGAAATGCTAGATCAGCCGTTGCCTACTGTCCAGGTAAATATTCAGTTCTTGGGAAATAACTATGAGTTCCAGCTACAGACTCACCTGAGCAAACCATCATGGAGTCCCTTCAGTCATAAAATCACAGAGTCTTAGAGTTAGAAACAACCACAAGTCCAGTCCTCTGCCATGCAGGAATACACAACTAAAGCAATCCTGAAAGATGCTCGTCCAATCTTTGTTTAAAGACTTCCAAAGATGGAGAGTCCACCACCCTCTCAGACAGTCTCATGGCTACCAACCTTTGGTCCTCCAGGTGTTTTGGGCTTCAACTCCCTCAAGCCACAGCCAGCCTAGCGAACAGTCAGGAATACTGGGAGCTGAAGTCCAAAACATCTGGAGGACCAAATGTTGGAAACCACTCTATTCCACTGATGTAAAACTCTTAGAATAAAAAAAAAGTCTTCTTTATGTTTAGGTCAAATCTCTTGTCTTGTAGTTTGTGGTTTGTATTTTAGTCTCTGGAGCAGCAGAAAAAAGCCTGCTCCATCTTCTACGTGACATCCCTTCAGATATTTGAATATAGTTATCATGTCACCTCTTGGGCTGGACACATTCCAGCTTGTTGATAGCCTTCTTGAACTGTGGTGCCCAGAGCTGGACACAGTATTCCAGATGGAGTCAGTCATGAAGGCAAAGCTTCTTTCTGAGATGGAAAGTGACTAAAATGCGAGTTACTGCTGTGCAGAGCAAGTGACAAGTTGCTTCTGTTATGGTAAGCAGCCATTCCCTTCATCTCAGAAGTGCACGTTCTGTTCTTTTCTGTTAGCGGTGGAACAGTTTGAGGGGGCGCAGTGGCAAAAGACTTGGTGGTCCTTCTATGAAAACCAAATAACTGAGGGGACAATTCCTCCCTCTTATTCTTCCTCCCTCTCTTACGTTTCCCCGGTGAATAGCCACATACAGGACTCTATCGCTCTTTTCACTTTCCAAACGTTGTTACCAACTTGGGGGGGGGGGAATAGACCCATACCTGCAGCCTTCACAGTCCTGCCACATTATGAGAACGTCATCTCTGACCAGTAGGAACTTTACTGTTCTTAAGTTTTAATCGAAACCAACAGTTTGTCAAGGTGCAGTCTCTGCATTTATATGTTCTAGTGAGCTCAGTTCGCTATTTCTGATAACAATACTTAGCATTTGTGGAGTGTGTTTTGAATTTTGAAAGCTCCTCACTTGTACTACCTTATTATTCTTACTATAATAATTCTCAGAATTCCACAGCTAGCAGTGGCTGTTCTGTTTGGGTGATTCTAAAAGGAAGGAAACTGATTTGTTGTATTCCAGAATGGAACGACTGAAGAGGTTACATCGGAAGAGGAGGAGGAAGAAGACATGGGTGAAGTATGTTTATTCGCTTGCCTGCAGTCATCTTTGCTTCTTGTTTCTGACACTGGTTAAGCTGCCCAAGGGGGCAAAAGGACTTGAAGCCATGAGAGAGACGTTGACCTGATACTGGTATCCTCCCTCCTGAAACTGCACATTTTTGTGCCCCTATCTTAAGAGGACCATTCATTGTACTCCCTTATCCGAAATGCTTGGGACCAGAAGTTTTTTTGGATTTTGAAATATCTCTATTTGCAGATATAGTACATAATGAGATACCTTGAAGTCTGAATACAAAATCCATTTATATTTTCTATACACCTTATTTTATACAATATTTTTAATAATTGTATGCATGAAACAAAGTTTGTGCATACTGAACCATCAGAAAGCAAAGGTGTCACTATCTCAGCCCCATGCAAAAAGCTTTAGCTTTTGGAGTATTTCAGATTCAAGAATTCCAGATAAGGGAGACTCAGTCCATATCTGCTTGATTTCCACCCGCTCTTCATCAGTCTGTAATAGGCTTTAATAGTGTCAATTTTGTCTTGAAGGACATTGACCTGGATCATTATGATATGAAGGAGGAAGAACCAGTTGATGGAAAGAAGTCTGAGGATGATGGCATTGAAAAAGAGAACCTGGCCATTCTGGAAAAAATCCGGAAAAATCAAAGGCAAGACCACCTAAATGTAAGTAGATGTTGGTAAGTAAATATAAATAGATGTCAGTCTACCATTTTCCCCCTGAAGATACCTAAGTGGCTGTTGGTCTAGTTCCAGTGTATTCTGTATGTTAAAGTCATGCTTGTTTTGAGTAAGATCTCTTCAGCTAATTTTCCCCGCTGCCATAGTTCTAATGGGACGGAAAATCATAAAAATATGAAACCAAAGTTCTTTTGTCTTTTCAACACACAAATTTATTCTCACACGTATTGTTCAAGTATAAGAAATTTAAATCCATTTCCCAAGAATAATTTTTTCTATCGTCTAAGATTGTAAAATGTTTAGATGTTAATGTCCTTCAACGAATGCACTAATTGTGCAATACTGATTATCACTAAACTTTAAAAAGAATTTAATGGTTCCGATAGCTTTCTTCAAACATTCTAGAAAATCAAGTTTTTCACGTCTTTTTAGGGCGCAGTTTCTGGGTCTGTCCAGGCTTCAGATCGACTTATGAAAGAACTCAGGGATATATATAGGTCACAGAGTTACAAAACAGGTAAGTGTTCTTCACTTTTTTTTATGGGGCAGAAACCGTAAAATTTTCTTAAGGGCATGGGATTGCTATGCAGTATGCATTATTATGGACTATGTTTGCTTACCTTTTGAACTGTGAAAGTTACTTCTGACTAGGTAGAACATAGGTTTGCCCTGTAGAGAGATCTTGTAGCACCTTTGAGACCAACTGAAAGAAAGAAGTTGGCAGCATGAGCTTTCATAGCACTGTAAATGTATCACAATCTGAAATCTGTTAAGCAGTCTTAGTATCTATGCTAAGAATGTCCAGCTTCCTCCTTCTAGCATGCAGTTTTAAAAAATGCACATGCAAACTACTTTTTAAATTTTGAAATCAAAGACATTTAAACTTTCACCAAGTGTAACAGATGGAATGCATAGTAAGCAAACACCAAGCACCTGGATATCTCTCAACCAACTAAAGCATTAATGAACATCAAATTGTGTCTGGTTCACTCAGGGATTTCTGTTCCTATATGATTACAATCCAAACCATAAAAAAGAAAAATTGGGGATACTCCAATCTTTATCTGAACAAGTATTAGTCTCTGAAATTTCTGAATAATCCTAAAGACAAAAGAATTTCGGGAAGTTAACTAATCTAGTTTTGTTGTTGCTGTTATTAATCTAATTGTTGAAGGCTAAGCAACCATTTGATCTTCCCATCCCTAGATGCTAGAGTGTGGTGCTTTCAAGATAAAAAAATACCTTGCACAAAATCTTGCTGTGTTATATACACATGTTGGTAACCTCTAGTTCTTTCAGCTGACATTTGGTTGTGAAAATGATGTATTTTCTTTGTAAACAGTTGCACACTGTTTTTCTTTTATAGACTGGCATAGCCAGCCAGTTATCTGGCTATCCATTCTGCAATTAGTCCAGGGCCTGAAATAGCACAGCAGAGGAATAAAGGGCATAGCATTGTTTGGGCTGTCTCTGTATTGAATTTAAAGACTATTTAGTAGTGATTTTCCACAAGGTCATCCTATATCTAGGGGCCTCAGTGGCACTTTAGTGTGTGTGCACTGAGCAAAGAAATCGTGTTTGATGTTAATAAAGGGGCGGTGGCGGATATATTTGTGTGTGCGTGCATGCACACACATGCTTCCAGCTGCAGAAATATCACAACTTCCCACAGGATTACCCATATCAAACTGTTCTTGGCTCTTGGCATTGTTCCAGGGAGCTTAAAAGAGGGGTGAGTACTATAACATCTGCAGAGAGTAGCCAAAACTACAGTGGTACCCCGGGATACGAATTACCCAGCTTACGAATTTTTCGGGATACGAAAAAATCCCATAGGGATTTATTGTTTCGGCTTACGAAGGTTTTTTCGGGTTACGAAAAAACCTCGGCGCTATGCCGCCACCGGAGGGCAGCAGAGAGCTATTTTTTTCCATTAGCGCCTATGGCAATTCAGGTTACGAAGGTTTTTCGGGTTACGAAATTAGCCGCGGAACGAATTAATTTCGTAACCCGAGGTACCACTGTAATTGAAATGCACAAAATATTCAAGCCTGGGAAGAGTGAAGAAGGCTGCCATTGTTACATCATCCAGCAATCTTTCCAATATTTCCCTTTGAATCATCCAGCAGTCATGCCAGTATTTCCCTTTGAATCATCCACTAATCTACATTCTGTCTGCCCTTAATTTAGGGTGGAATACTCTTGGTTACTTATACTGGTGTAACTGCAGGTTACATCTGCATATGTTCTGCTAAGGACATTGCAGAAGGGTGTATCTTGTACCTATCTTGTTCCTAGCACTGTCTTTATCCCAACTGAATGACAGAAACTGGAAGGTGCCTGGCTCTCAGCCCACAGCTACTAAAGGACCAGAAGGGTAAACCTAGGTGACTTGTGTCATGCAGACAGGAAAAGCAGCATGCTTCCCCCTCTAGGTTTATATTCTACCAGCACTCTAATAAGAAGTTAGCCACAAAGTACTATAAAAGAAGATCTGAACCTTTGCTGGTTTGAGTGTTTTGCTCACGGATCCACCCCGTCTTTATTCATTCTAATCAACTTAGCACTTTCAAACTCAGGTTGCCTTTTTATTTATTTATTTATTTATTGCATTTATATCCCACCTTTCTTTCAAAATTGTGAGTCGAGGGGCCTCATAGGATAAAACAAGATCAACTGTTACAGCTGAATTAAAAGTACAGTTAAAAACACATCCCTAAGAAAAGTACATCACCTATAGCAAGCAGAAGGGCTGGAAAGCATTTAATATAACCCACACCTATTGGTCTTATGAAATGAAGAAGACTTGAAGAAGGGTGGTGAGGGGATGTCAGATTTTTGTATGGAGCAACTATGAATTCATTCATCCCAGTATGCGTTGTTCTGGGCTAACAGGCTTACCCTCCATGTCCTAGTTTTGCATCTGGCTGCCCCCAGCCAACAGTTTTGTATTTGGCTCTAGCTGGTGCACTTCAGGGTTCTAGTAAAAAACACATACAAAAATCCCTCTCTCACACAACCCTCAATTGAGTTTGAGTAGGAATGGATAATCTGGAACGTTACACTTTGCAGTTCAAGACTTGACCTATCTAGTTTGGGAATTGTCTGAACACTTTTCTAAGCAATCAAGTAGCATCCATCTGATTTTACTTTAGTCATAACACTCACACAGTCCACTTAATGGATCATTCCTGGTTTCTTTTTAAATCTGGAGGTTAACCTAGTTGTGCTGGAAAGAATCCATCCTTAAGATATTTAGTTCTTAGTACCAGAATGTTAGCTATCTATATCTTATAAGCTCTGGGTGCTCAGTAGTAATCCTCATGAGGAAGAGTTAGTCTTTGCTCTTAAGAGAAGCATCTGGTATGGCTTGGACAAAGCAAGAAAAATCACTCTTTGTACACAAGCTCTCACAATCCTCTAGCCAGCCTGGATAGTGGGTATTCTGGGAGTTGTAGTCCAATCTGTTGCACTCTGAGAAAGACTGTTTTATATGAGAGGATATCTTCTTGTTGTTGTATGCCTTCAAGTCGTTTCCAACTTATGGAGACCTTATCATGGGGATTTCTTGGCAAGATTTGTTCAGAGGAGGATTGTCATTGCCTTCTCCTGAGGCTAAGAGTATGGGACTTGCTCAAGATCATGCAGTGGGTTTTATGGCCAATCTGAGAATCGAACCCTGGTCTCCAAGATCATAGTCCAATGCTCAAACCACTATGCCACGCTGGCTTTTTTGTTACAGCAGCAACTGATTTCTGCCTGAGATCTTGAGGAGTCTCTACCAGTGCAATTAGGCCTACTTGAATCAAAGATCTAGCAATGTTTCAGTGGGAATGTCAACCTTTGCATCCTTGCCATAGAAGCAGTGGCAATGGGAGCTGGAACTTGCAAGTCTTTGAGATGGAGCCTTAGAAACAGCATACAAATATGTTTGTCAGTGTGCTACACAGTGGTCCATCAGAAGAGTAAAAGAGGAACATGACAAACGTCAAGTATGGATCAATGCTTGAACTGCTAGACCCAGTCTTATGGTTTTTCTGGTGGCACTCTGGCAATGTGAAGTCAAAGGCTTTCACGGCTAGCATCCATAGTTTTTTGTGGTTTTTTTCTGGCTATGTGGCCATGTTCTGGAAGAGTTTATTCCTGACATTTCGCCAGCATCTCTGGCTGGCTTCTTCAGAGACTCTTGCAATGGCTTATGTGTGTCTAACAGGCTTGCTGTACCATAAAGAGATAGGGATGGAGCATCAGATAAACCAGTGCAAATACTTGACGTCTTTAAACCATCTGATTGCCCTGGAATATTTTAATCCCATCCTCCCTTAGCCAGCTGTTATGGGAGCTTGGCTTTGCAGAGGGATATTTTCTCTTTTCTTTCTTCTTTTGACACCTCCCCTCCTGCCTCCATCAGTCCAAGCATAATACATTGTTCTACAGTGATAGAGTTGCATCTTAATTATAAACGGCTTTTAGCTGCCTGGATGGTATCAGGAAGGCCTGCAAACACTATTCTTAACTCACAACTTTTACCTTCTGCTTTTTTGCCTTTATATCCTGCATTTCCATAAGAAAACCTCCAATGTATAATTCAGTAGGCACTTGGTATCCACTGGGGTTTGGTTCCAGGACCATCCATGGCTGCCAGAATCCAAGCATGCTCAAAGTCCCATAATATACAATGGCATCGTAAAATGGATTCTTTTAAATGAAATGCTGAAATCAAGGTTAGCTTTTTAGGGAGAAAAAAATTAATATTTTCAAGCCAGAAAGGGAGAGGGAGAGGGAGAGAGCCCGTGTGGCGTAGTGGTTTGAGTGTTGGACTACAGCTCTGGAGACCAGGGTTCAAATCCCCACTCAGCCATGAGAACCCACTGGGTGACCTTAGGCAAGTCATACACTCTTAGCTTCAGGGGAAGGCAATGGCAAACCTCCTCTGAAGAAATCTTGCCATGGAAACCCTGTGATAGCTTCACCTTAGGATGGCCATAAATTGTTACAACAAAGCAACAACAACATTTATATACATAAATATAAGAGACCTGGCCTTTGGGAAGCATCACTTCCAGATTGCCTTCTTTGACTGACAACCTTTTTTTTGGGGGGGGGGTTTCAAAAGATTTCTCATACCAGCTGAATATAGTAGTTCTTTTGTTCATACAGTTTCCCCTTTGCATATATACTGAATTTCCCTACCCCCTTAGTTGATGTTCATTCCCACAGATTTGTGTCTGTTATTTTAAAAGGCACAGGATGTTTGCTTGTTTTTTTTTAAAAAAAATATGATTCCCACCCCAATTTGTTTACACAACTTTGCCTGTTTAGTAGCAAATGCTGACCTGGGAACCTGAGCTGATACTTTTCCTAGCCAGATCAGCTCAGGAATGGTGTAGCTGCTTAATATATGTATAATTGCTGTCCTTAATTTAAGCAATATACATATAGTTTTATAAAGTATTTGACTCTTGTGAACAAAAGACAGAATGGAGTGGGGATCATGGATGCCTTAGTGACATTCTGGCTTCACTCAAACAACTCCTGAAGTTGAAGAGAACAGGAGCTCCTTAGAGCTCTGAATCATAGGCTTCAGAAAGAAGAAATGAAGAGTGTTTGTTCCAGTGGTGGTCTAACCAAGTACCCTTTTCCATTTCTATCTTCCATAGGGATTTACTCAGTGGAACTCGTAAATGATAGCCTGTATGAATGGCATGTAAAACTTCTAAAGTAAGTACACATTCTTCCTAACACCACCAGCCAACTGTGTCCTAAATCTGTGGTTTTAGCTTTCCATGTAGGAATAGCATTGCCCCCAAATATTGATCAAAGTTAAGGTTCAGGCAGATTGGCTGGTGCATTTCTTCACTTTTAAAGTAGACTTTTGAAATAAGAACTTCAGACGGTAAGTACCACTGTAGAAAAAGCATTCCTTCATGTGCAAAGGAGGAATTTCTTTTCCAATTTGTTCTTGCTTTGACCCAAGTGCATATCCTGCCCCCATTTATTTATATATCTATATTTCTTCTGCTTATATGAAGAGAGCTAAACCAGGCATGAAAACCCAGTCGCTTGAAATGTTCTCTTCTTCGTGATTTCCTCCTTCTCAAAGATTTCTTTTTTAGAAAATTCAAACTGATATTTGCAGCCTTAAGTCTGATTTAGAAGTAGCCTTTGTCACATAGTTTGGCACAGTGTACCTTCTATTTTTTCAGAGCTTGGTAAAGAGATTTTTTTTTATTTTGGACTGCAACTTCCAGAATGGTCTCTAGCCATCATCAACTGTAGTGGCTGGGAGGCTGTGAGAGTTACTTTCCATACTTTGGAACTAAATAGCTGATTCAGAGTTAAGTATGTGGATTGGGTTCAAACTGTGATGTGGAATGGGCAGGGTTTAAACCCATCCCTCACATTGTGACTGAACATGGATCTTCCCACACCTGGTGTTTGCAATGGGAGGGAAGTAGCATCTATAAAAGCAGAGTGTCAGGAATATTAAGGCCCACCCCACAGGGCCTGAGCCTGCCATCAAAATGCCTGGGCATTCCCATTATTTCAATATTTTCCTCCAAACAAGCTCTTTCCTGTTTCCCATTATCTTCAGTACTGCCCTTAAAACAAGCTCTTGCATGTCGCTAGCATGTTCACTAGGGCCCATCTTCACATAGCTCTGCAAACAACGGATTTTTTTCATTTGGAAGAAAAGTACTTCCCATAGTATGTTTTGCAAAAGCAGCAATAACTATTCAAGTCTGAATGACTCAGGCTCTTCTGCTTCTTCCTTCTCTCCTCATAATTGCCAGGGTTGATCCTGACAGTCCGTTGCACAGTGATCTTCAAGTCTTAAAAGAAAAAGAAGGTGTAGAATATATTTTGCTCAATTTCTCTTTTAAGGTAAGAAGGAAAGTAGTATTTTTTTCCCCAATCAACATGTAAATCTACTCCTTTGGCAATGTGTATTTAGAGCATTATATCCTTCTGGGTGAGATATTCCTTATCTAGGATTTAGACTAACTTGGTGGCTAAATGGGAAGAAATGTCCATGGGATTCCAGAATTAATGTTTACAGTATCTTATCTGTGGCAAGGAATCAGATTTGTCAAGTTTTTGACTTCATTTTTTCTTCTTCTTGTTTTAGGATAATTTCCCCTTTGACCCTCCATTTGTGAGAGTGGTGGCTCCTGTCCTCACTGGAGGGTAGGTGCCAATCTCTGTTGTTGTTTAATTTAGAAGTTGTAACCCTCTGTGTGTTGCAGGTTTAGATTTTAACAACCATTTCCCTGATTGCTCACTGTCACATGGGAGCATTATGCTATGCATGATCCAATTTAGATAATAGGAAACCATATTTTGATCATGTCTTGTTCATCCTAACTAAGCAAACCAGAGTTTCCCTCCACATTCAGCTGGAAAGAGGGATTGTGGTTTGGCAGTAGAGCGCACCCAGTAACTTATGATTTAGAGCAGGGGTAGGCAGCTGGAGCCATCCAGCTGTCTTTGGCCCATAACTCTTACCAGTCCAGACAGCATAGCCAGTACTGAGGAATTATAGCAATTCAAAAGACCACTGGAAAGGCACATTTGGGACTTTCTGCATAAAAGCCAGTGCAGCCTTCTCTCCTCTTAACTTTATTCCTGTTGGAAAGTTTTTGTACTCCTTCGCCCAAAGCTGCCTGTGTCATCCACCTTGTTGTCTAAATGTGTTCCCCTTTTTACAGGTAAAACATCAACGCTACCTTTAGCACTGTAGTCTGAAGTTAATTCATTGTCAGCAGGATAATCTGCAGTCCACATTAACATACACATTCAGTAATTCATAAAAGTATATATTTCCCTCCCCCGCTTCTCAAAAAAGAACCACAAATAATATAAAAATATACCATCTCAATTCACCAAATCTGCAGAGATTTGAACACAAAGATAATTTGCATTATAGAGTCAATTGGGAAAGCAGAAAAGTTTTCCTGCTTCATTTAAGATGTATTATGTGTTTGAGTCTCAGTTGTACCAGTGTATTCGACACAAGTCCTGGCAATTCGTCTCCCTGATTTTCCTATAGTAAAAAGAAAAGAATAGGATAAATGTCTCTACTGTGCCCTCTTCATATACAGAGTTGTGTGAGTTGTAGTCCTGTTAAACTGGCCCTTCTACTGTTGGCAGAATCTCAAACTGCATCATTTACACCATCAGCTTAAAGATTTAAGCAAATCTTTTGAAGGAAGTGGCAGTGGATTGTAAAGGTGATAGATTTGAATAACCTAAGAGTAATCACTGGACAGCTTTATAAGCTCTTAATAGATCTATGCCTTGCCTATTAAATGAAAGTTTGAAAGCTCAAGTTACTTGTGTTCAGTATGATTTAGATACTTTTACTCTGTTGCTTTGTGATGGCCTATGGCTAGAAACAACGCTTAATAGAAATCACATAGTATGCCCAGATAGGTGCTTAATTTGTTCCTTACATGAAATTGATGACACATACACACACACTATTTGTCTGCACAGGGACAGTCAACTGTTTGTCCTGAAGGCAAACTACTGTTGTTGTTATATTTATGTCCTGCCTTTTCCCCAAAATTGAGGCCAAGGGTAACATACAATTTTTAAAAACAATATAGCTGAAATATAGGAAAAGAATTAGCATTAAAATGGGATTTTGTTGTTGTGTGCCTTCAAGCCATTTCCATCTTAGGGCAACCCTAAGGATTTTCTGGGGCTGAGAAGGGATGACTCTCCTAAGGTCACCCAGTGGGATTCCATGGCCGAGCGGGGAATCGAACTTCGTTCTGCAGGGTCCTATTCCTGAGCTGAAACCACTACATCATGCTGGCTCTCAAAATGGGATTGCACACGTGATAATAGTAAAATGATTTATAACTACACTTAAAAAGATCCAATGCAGAGTTAAAAAGCAATTAAAACAGTTCCATTTCAAACAGTTCAATGTGAAACAGTACAGCACCCTCAAGTTCAACTTTGCTGGTTTTCTTTGACCACAACTTTAAGCCCAGACACCTACAAAGCTGGAGAGAGTAACTCACCTCACTTCAACATTATAAGGTGATAGATGCTTGTATGGAAGATTTGAGCTTCAAATCACCTTTCAGTCATCAGTCCAACCATTTGTGCATGTGTAGCTTAAGCCTAGGTACAGGGAGCTTTTTACTTGCTCAGTCCTTTGTGATCAGGTTTATTGTCCAGAGGTACATTTTCTTCTGAAGGTAAATATTCCCAGCAGTGGACCTGTGAGTACCAGTTAAGCACAGCTTGACAAAGAATGCTCTCGTGTACCATTGCAGATGCTGTATAATCGCTTAAGCTATAACAATCACAATCATAAGTTGCATTGTTGGGAAAGGCATTCCTAACATCTCTTTCTGTCCTACAGGTATGTTCTTGGTGGAGGTGCATTATGCATGGAACTTCTTACTAAACAGGTGACTACACTATCAAAGTCTGAATGGAGGCTGAAAAGACTACTATGTGGCTATATTATTATTATTATTATTATTATTATTATTATTATTATTATTGCCAGCTTTTGGAACTATGTGCAATTTGGCTTTGTAAAAGTTAGAACATGAATTCTGTCATTATGACAGAGAAAACTGATTTGGACAATACATATTTTGCAAGGTGGACTGAGAAAGCATGTCACAATAATATAATATAATATAATATAATATAATATAATATATTCCTTTCCCCCCTTTTTAGGGTTGGAGCAGTGCCTACTCCACAGAATCAGTCATCATGCAGATCAATGCCACACTAGTCAAAGGAAAAGCCAGAATACAGTTTGGAGCAAATAAGGTAAATGGCCATCAAGTGTGCTTTTTCAGCTCTTTGAAATGCCAGTTTGTGCATTCTGGTATAAAAATGGCTTTAGAAGGAATGCAAAAAATTAGGGATAGCCATTTGATGAACTAGTCATTCTTTTAAGACATTAATTTAGCAGAGTGGTGATGCTGGAGGTCAAGAATAATTCAGGCTCTTACCAGGCTCTTTTCAAATGGAATAAAGTGTGTCTGGTTTCATGTAGAAGGGACATGGCTATCTGGGAATCCTCAGAAGGCAAAACTGGAAGCCTGGGGTGGGGGATTCGAACCCAAGGTTTCCCACCTCTACTTCAGAGCAAGCTATAAAGTGGCTTCATTCTGTCTTCAGACAGCTTTTAATCAAGTTTTAGGCAGCTATGGTAAAATACTAACTTCTACAGCAGGTCACAATATCTGAACTGTTTCTGTCATTGTTGGGATAAACATTTAAGCCAATTGTTTTTCTTCCAGAACCAATATAACCTAGCAAGAGCACAGCAGTCCTATAAATCTCTAGTACAGTTACATGAGAAAAATGGTATGTATGGTATGTATGGTGTATGGTATGGTAAAACACATGGTTTTGTAAGTATAACATGAGAAGGGAGACCAAAAAGTGCATCCGAAGCCACCATGTGATCTCAATGTCCTTTATTGCATGTTTCCACAGTTGCCCACAGTCTAGTTCTGTACAAATTTGATGGTTATACCTAACATTTCTGATACAAATCTAATCACGGCCCCCACCAAGGTTTAATCTGTAGATTATTCAGATAAAGAGGTGGTTTATGTATTATTGGGAGAACAAATTAAGGGGCACATATTCTTTTAAAAACAGTTTTGGTTTTCCCATGTAGATGAACTGGTAAGAAAGAGAATTAATGATGACCTCTTTTAATAGTATATAGTAGGCTTGGTTTGGATTTTAGCTGTTATTTCTGTGTCACAAAAAAAAGCATGTAATGTAGGGAGTAGTTGAATTGGTAATATAAAAACCTAATTAAATCTAAATGGTAATAAATAAATAAACTTTATTCTGCTGCAGCAATCAAAGCAGCTTACATGACTAGAATATATTGGAATAATACATACTCTCGATAAATAAATTGACCCCCCCCCCTTTTAAAACAGGATTAAATACAATACAGTTTAAAAATTCAACCTGTTAAAATGACAGCAATTTTCTAGTAGAGGCAGTGGTTACATAAAGTAAGGAGAGTACAGAAATTAGATTGAACTATTCTGGGAAGGCCTGCTGGAAGAGATCCGTCTTGACAGCTTTTTTGAAGCTGCCTAGGCTGGTTATTTGATGGATCTCCTCTAGCAAGGCATTCCGTAGTCTGGGAGCGGCAGCGGAGAACATCCTCTGGGAGGGTGCCATTAGTTTGGTTTTTATGGGTTGCAATGAATGCCTCCCAGAGGATCTGAAGGTGCAGGGTGGATTGTACGGAAGTAGGCGATCCCTTATATAGGTTGGACCCAAGCCATGTAGGGCTTTAAAGGTAATCACTAAAACCTTGTACTGCACCCAGAAACCAATAGGGAGCCAGTGAAGAGATTTCAGAATAGGTATAATATGATCACTTCTAGTTTTACCAGTGATCATCCTGGCTGCCATGTTTTGTTCTAACTGTAGTTTCCGGACTAGGCGCAAGGGTAGCCCTATGTAGAGTGGTTGGCTGAATGGCAGGTTAATTTAGTGGTTGACAGTCCTGGGAGTGATAAAAACATACAAATAAATGGTATCCGAAGTGTCTAGTATTGGCATAATAATTATTACTAAACTTCATTTATAAAGCGCTTTAAATTTGTATAATCTCTTGTAGTCGCCAAAATATTTTTCTTTAAATCTAGTTTCTGTGTATTTGGAGAATGCAATGAACAACGTACATGTAGTCAAGTGGGTGATGAGAGACCCTGTCATGGCATTGGTGCTAGTACCTTTGCCACTGTGTATGGTGTCAAAGTATAAATCCATCTGCAAAATCGGTGTTGCCATCACTTACTGAAGATTTGTCGGTGCCTAATCCTTTTTTATACTTCCTTGCAGGCTGGTTCACACCTCCAAAAGAAGATGGTTAACACTGTGGACTTCTCATATACATGGACCAATGTCAACTTTAAAAATTCCTTCCAACACAGATTCAAGCTACGAATGCCCCTGTAATAGCCATAATGAAGATTCTGTCTAATAGACAATTAGTGGATAATCTGAAGACTGACACATCCAGGATAAGTTACAGCCATACAGTTCTGCTCCTCTGTCAGATACCTTGGACTGGACAGTTTAAGAAGACTTTCCTGTATTGTCCTTTTGGATTAAGCATACCAGTCCTCCCTAATTTGACAGTAACTCCTTGAAAACCAGACTCTCGGTTTATTAAAGTACCAGTGAATAGGAGCTTTCCTCAGCCAATTTTTGTATGCACTTAACTTTTTTTTCCCCCACTCTGCGGACTGCAGAGAACAGCAATATATTTTATTTAAAGCCAACCGAGTTAAAATAAAGCTAGATTGATAATACATT
This sequence comes from Sceloporus undulatus, assembly GCF_019175285.1. Classification (NCBI taxonomy): domain Eukaryota; kingdom Metazoa; phylum Chordata; class Lepidosauria; order Squamata; family Phrynosomatidae; genus Sceloporus; species Sceloporus undulatus. The sequence continues at coordinate 152,590,978 of NC_056527.1, read as the reverse complement.
GCAAAGTTTTTCAGGTCTTGTTCAATTGGGATGTTTGGGTTTGTTTGGGTTTTTTTCCTGGCTGAAAGTTGAAAGCATTTGTAACGTTGCCAAATGTAATGACAATATATAGGAGAACTGTAATGTTAAACCATTAAAACCTTTTCCCCCCCATGGCTGTGTTAAGGATATGAACTGTTTCTGGACAGAAATCCTCTCCAGCTGTCTTGCTGCTTGAGCAGAACCAGGCTGTGCCAATAGAGTTTTGTGACTAGTCATATCCACTGGGACATCGACTTTTGCTGGGCTGTGTCTGCTAGCTGTTGGCTCTTGTATCTCCTTTTGCAAGAAGGAGCCATAGGTATAAAAAAGCTTGAAGATATTTAAAATACTAGAAACCTTCTTTAGGCATTTGATTCTATTAACGGGTTGTTGCAATCGTTTGTAGACTAATGAACTTCAAGAGCAATTGGCAGAAGTCACAGAGACACTCCTTTGTTAAGGGGTCGGCGGGGAAAGGTTTTTAAAGGAGCGCAACCCTAGGAAGTCCCAGGTATCTCTTTTTTGAAATGTCGCCATAGTCGTGACCATGGTTTTGTTGAAAAACTAATGGGGAATTGCTCTTCCTTTTTTTAGGAATCTGGATCTGTAACTACTGTGGGTCGGTAACTGCTCTATCATTGCCTTACCTTTGAAACAAAATCAGGTGTGGTTATTTTTATTTTTGGCGGATGAATTTGTGTAGGGCTTTGCGTTCACAGGGATCAAAACAAGGGTGTATGCACTTTTTGTTGTTGTTTAGACGTCCAGAGATGTCTTGGCTCACCCTGCCCCTTTAAATAAGTAAATTTTGTATTTTCTTTTTAACTTTGAAGCACTTGGCTTCAGGCTATTTGGTCTCATAGGCTGTTTTGTTTAAAAAAAAGTATTGTTATTATTATTTCAGAAAATGAGAATAGAAATATTTGGCCTAATGGAAGACAGTTTTGTGCAGCCTTTTAGGGTGTACTGTGGATGGCGTCCACCTTCTTTCCTTATTCATTTGGACGTACTATTCCTTCTTGTCAAATCCTGCTAGCAGCCTTAAAAGCAGAAGCCAAATTCTGCCAGTGTTTCTACAGCTCATTTAAAACCTGAGGCTAAAACTCTGAATACGTTATTGGATTCTTTAATATCCTAATGGACTAGCAGAGTGGCAGGTGCACACTTGGCTTGCTTTTTGTTTTATTTTTTATTGAGTTTCATTTTCATTGCAGAATTATTTAGCAGTGTATGGTAAATCTGTTAACTTGCATCAAGTTTATGAATAAAGAACCATTTTAAGAATTCTGTTTCTCTGGAGAGTGTTTGCTTTTAATGACTTTCTGTGGCATTTTTCGTGTAGCCGGTGATTTTTACAGATGAGGAAGAGCATGCAATATTAAAAATCGGATCTGCCTTGTACTCTGTATAAATATAATGGGTCAAAAGCTTAAAATCAAAAGCTTGGGCTGTATCCACACTGCAGAAATAATCCGGTTTGACACCACTTTAACTACTGTGACTCAGTGCTATGGCATTCTAGGATCTATAGTTTTGTGAGACATTTAGCTTTCTCTGTCGGAGAGCTCTGGTGACACAAAAAACTACAATTCCCAGGATTCCATGGCACTCAGACATGGCAGTTAAAATGGTGTCAAAGTAGATTATTTCTGCAGTATGTTTTGGACCTCTGGCTAAAGAACACACTTTACAAATCAAAGTAAATGTTCTATTCAATACCAATACAGTATTGCATGGCATTATTCCTTATATCTTACTCTTTGCTAAGATCTACAATGAAAAATGAAGAAAAGCCATTTCCTTTTACTCCACTGTTGAATCAGAACTAGGTTTGAATGCATGCATTAATGGGGAATGGAAATCTAGGGCTGTTTCATTTTATATGTTTGTTGAATTCACAGCCTGTTTTTCTCCCAAAATGGGATTCAAGGCAGTTTTCAATAACTTTAACAGTTGAAGATAAAACATGAATAAATACACACACACACACCACTGGGAAAGTCATACTGTCTGAGTCTCAGGGGATGGCAAGAGCAAACCCTTCTGAAGAAACTTGCCAAGAAAACCCCAGGATAGGGTCAACATAAGTCAGAATGGAAGTCAAAGGCTTTCATGGCTGGCATCCATAGTTTTTTGGGCTCTGTGGCCATGTTCTAGATGAGTTTATTCCTGATGTTTCGCCAGCATCTGTGGCTGGCATCTTCAGAGAGTGCTGGCATGGAAGAGAATGGTGTGTGTGTGTGTGTGATTGATTTCCATCTTAATCTGTGTCTTGTTCTGTTGTTGAATGGCAAGGCTTCAGAGTGAGTGGGAGGATATGCAAAGAGGATTTGTGTCTGTTTCATTAGAGATCCATTGTTTGCTGGGGAAAACCTTGACCCTGGCTGGTTTTCCATTTGCATTTGCTGGGCGTTTTTCAGGACTGGTAGCCAAATCTTGTTTACTTTAAAGACTTCTTCTCAAGTTGTCCAAGTGTTTATGGATTTCAATGGTTTCCCTGTGCATTCTAACCAAGTAATTGTTGGCATGCTCCAGAATTTCAGTGTTTTCAAATAGCGTTTTATGCTCAGGATGGTCTACAACGTTTTCTGCTACTACTGGTTTTTCCCACTCCTCCCAACATAGAGTTACACAGTGTGTGTGTACACACATATACCCCACTTTCTTCTATGCTAGCATTCTCTCAAGATACTGGCTACCGATGCTGGCAAAATGTCAGGAACAAACTCTTCTAGAACATGGCTCCTAGCCCCAAAACCCCACAAAAAACTATAGACAGAAAGGACTTGGAAGGCACACAACCACCACAAAAATAACTGTATTTTATTCTTTTCATATGTAACTTGTTTTAATATTGTAATAGTTTAATTCTATTTTAATGTACTGTTTTTTTATTCTTTTAATTGTACTGTTTTTTAATGTGAGCCACCCTGGGTCCTAGTTTTGGACAAAAGGGGAGGATATTATTATTATTATTATTATTATTATTATTATTATTTATAGAAAATGCAGTGTAGAAGTAATGCAGTTTGGCACCACTTTAAACTGCCATCGCTCCATTCTATGCAGAATCCTGGGATTTGTAGTTTGGTGGGGAAGGCCGAATCCTGGGATTCCATATTATACTATGGAATCCCAGGATTCCATAGTATAATAATAATAATAAAACTTTATTTATATCCTGCCTCTCTTATTTATACAATTTAGTTCCAAAAAACTCACTAAAGGAATAATCCAGTTTGAGACAGCTCTATCTGCCCTGCCTCAGTGCTAGGGAATCCTGGGAATTGTAGTTTATTGTGACACCAGAACACTCTGACAGAGGAAGCTCAATGCCGCACAAAACTACAGTTCCCAGAATTCCCTGGCATTGAGCCAGGACAGTTAAAGCGGTTTCAAGGTGGATTATTTCCTCAGTGTGCTTTGGAGCTATATATAGAGGCCCCTTAAAACCTCAAAATCCATTCCTGGACTTCCAATATTGAGAATAGGAGGACTGATCATAGAGATGCAGGGGCAGAGCGACATCGCTTGGGGGCCGCCATGTTGGGAAAAGTTGTGAATGGCGCCGGAAGCTGGGTCGGAATGCGTCCTTCTAGCCGTCCGTCGGCCGTTCTCTATGGTAGCGTCCGGGAGTCGCGGCACTGATGACGCGTCACCGAGGCGCGCTTCACTTCCGCCTTGGGCCTAGCGCGGTTGCTAGGCAACCAGAGGCCTGCCTTTGCTATGGAGCCCGACCCGAAAGGCTGCTTCGTGCTGAGTAACCTGACGGAGGTGGTGGAGCGCGTCCTGGGCTTCCTTCCCACCAAGGCGCTGCTCCAGGCGGCCTGGTGAGGGGCTGAGCTCTGTCGGCCTCGCTAGCCAGGAAAGGACGGGGCTTCTGGGCCTAATAGTCGTCGCGGGGCGGGAAGAGAGGAGAGATTCCTAAACGTCCTCCGTTTGGACTCCCCCCAAAATATTCAGCCCCAGAAGCCTTCGCCATTGGAATCCTGGGAGATGAAGTCCAAAAACGCCTGGCCCTTTATTGTGGAGAGATCTTGCAGCCCCTTTGAGGCTTAACTGAGAGAAAGAAGTTGGCAGCAGCAGCTTTCCAGGACTATAATAATAATAATAGTAATAATAATAATAATAATAGAGAGAGATCTTGTGGCACCTTTGAGACTCACTGAAAGAAAAGTTGGCAGCAGGAGCTTTCCTGGACTAAAGTCCACTTCCTCAGATGCATTTAGATGCAGTAATAATAATCATCATATGTAGAGAGGTTAACTGTAAGAGAAAAGTTGGCAGCAGGGGTCTACTAGGCTTCAGTTTACTTCCTCAGGTGCATTGATGCAATGTCCAAATGTATGTAGAGAGATCTTGGAGCCCCTTTGATAATTAATAGGATTCAAAGATACAGAGGTTTTGTATCACCTTTGAGACTAAAAGCATCAAAGGAGGTAGACTGAAGCCTAGGGAAGCTCTTAGTGTCCACTTCGCTCTCTCAGTGAGTCTCGAAGGTGATACAAGATCTCTATGCACTGATTTTATTGATCAATGCGGCTGTATTTCTGAACTCATTGGAATAGAGAAGGCTACTACCTTTGCCCTGAATTGAATCCAGACTCCTCTGTTTAGTCACCTTTAGTTAAGACACTTCAAATTACCAACCGGGAATATACTCTATCAACTGCTAGAGTGTGTAGAGAGAAGTCTTGCAGCACCTTTGAAAGTAACTGAAAGAAAGAAGCTGGCAGCGGGAGACGTATATATGCCATTAGTGTGAGAGAATGTCAATTCAAATTCAGTATCCTTTGCGCATGGATTTTGTGTAGGGTTCATTGTGTGTGGTGTAGCGGAGTTCCCAGGATCCCCTTGCACTTAGCCAGGGCAGTTAAAGCGGTCTCAAACTGGATTATTTCTGCAGTGTGACTTATGTCAGCGGCTGCCTTCTTTACTGAAAGTGATGCCGATGCCTTTGTGTTCTAGTGTGTGTCGCTTATGGAGAGAGTGTTCCCGCAGAATCCTAAGAACCCAACAGAGCGTCGCCTGGGTCTCCACAGTGGAAACGGGGCCGCCAAATAGCCATGCGCTGGTCCACGCATTGGCAGAGGAGCTTGAGGTAAGTGGATGGCACATATTTAGGTGTTCAAAACAGCCTTGGTGGAGCTCATGCATCCCTGATGCTTTTAGAATCATAGAATCTTTGGCCTGTTACAGACTGCCAAAATAAAGCTGCTTTGGGTCTCTTTGGAGGTATGCTGTTTAAATGATGCATGCATCCTAAGAATCCGGAAGCTGCACCAAAGCTGCACTCCAGCGTTTAGGAATGGAGTGTGGCTTTGGCGCGACCTCCGGACTCTTAGGACCCATGCATCATTTAAATAGCATACCTCCAAAGAGACTCGAAGCAGCTTTATTTTGGCAGTCTGTAACAGGCCATAGAGTTGGAAGAGACCCCAAGGGCCATCCAGTCCAACCCCATTCTGCCATCCATGAACTCTCAATCAAAGCATCCCCATTGACAGATGGCCATCCAGCCTCTGCTTAAAGACCTCCAAAGAAGGAGACTCCACCAAACTCTGAGGAAGTGTGTTCCACTTTCGAACATTTCTTACTATCAGGAGGTTCTTCCTAATGTTGAGGTGGAATCTCTTTTCTTGCAGCTTGCATCCATTGCTCCATTGTGTCCTAGTCTCTGGAGTAGCAGAAAACAAGCTTGCTCCCTCCTCAATATGACATCCCTTCAAATATTTAAACAGGGCTATCATATCACCTCTTAACCTTCTCTTCTCCAGGCTAAACATCCCCAGCTCCCTAAACCGTTCCTCATAGGGCATGGTTTCCAGACCTTTCTGTTGGTGTGGAAAACAAAACCCAGAGGCTGATTCTTTGCTGATTATACAGCATTGGTGTGCATTTTGTTTTCAACATGTGTGAAATATATTCTGATTTGCTAGGTTGCTGATGGACTCAGAGGTATATTAGATATCACTCTTAGATTTGGGTCCAAAACACACTGCAGAAATAATCCAGTGTGAGACTGCCTTAAACTGCCCTGGCTCGGTGCTAGGGAATCCTGGGAATTGTAGTTTATAGTGGCACCAGAGGTCTCTTGACAGAGAAGGCTCAATGTCTCACAAAACTACAGTTCCCAGAATTCTCCAGCATTGAGCCAGGGCAGTTAAAGCAGTCTCGAACTGGGTTATTCCTGCAGTGTGTTTTGGCACTTGGAGAAGCCACAGTGGGACTTACCTCTGGGTAAAAAATGTATTTACTCATATATGTGTATTTGTGGTGCAGTTTGGCCTTTAATGTGTTGATTCAGATATAAATCCCATGAAACTGAGTGGAAAATATTGCCAAGTATGCATGTCTCACACTGCAGCCTAAGCTTTTTGAATTTATGTTATTCTTATATGAGTGTAAATTGGTTATCTAGTTCAGCCTTTCCCAACCCAGTAACCACCAGATGGACTACAACTCCCATCATCACCTGGTCATTGACTGTGTGGGGAAGAAAGTATGAGTTGTAGTCCCAACACGCCTTGGGGATGCCCAGCCTGAGGAAGGCAGGTCATTAAGAGCCTGGCCTCTTCAGTATGCAAGTTAAATCCAGAACCTTTAGGTTCTGAACAGGACAGTGGCTGCTAAAATTTAATTCTTGGATTATGTAGTTCCTTCCGTTACAAACATTCTGGAGAGCTTACATGAGAAAGTACAGTTGGCCCTCTGTACTCACAGATTCCTTATCTACGGATTCAAACATCCATGGCCACCATTGTATTACACCATTGTATTTAATGGGACTTTAAACTCCAGCAAATACTAAGGGCCTACTGTAGATTGTCCTTCTTGAGTCAGATTTTTTTTTTGTGGGTCAGGGTAGAGCAGATCAAAATAATGCACTGTCAGAAATAGTGCTCTGGAAGAGTGAAACGTTAATTTATAGGTCGAGTGAAGCATATTCTGCATATAGTGTGGGTCCAGATAGGAGAAACTTGAAAAAAGATGGCTGAAGGGATTTAAATTTGCAATTATGGCATGGGACAGACTGTCCAAAAAGGATGGTCTCCCGGCTTCTAGCTAGGGTCTGTGGGGAAGTCGCAGCCTCCAGACTGCAGGACTTCCCCATGGACCAAAAAGAACCCGCAAAAAGCAGATTCTTCTTGCGGCATGATTATGATGCTGCAGTGCACCAGTGGCGCACTTGCGACATCATAATGGCACTGCGACTTGCGGACACTGGGCATCCGTCACGTAATGATGGCGGCGCTCATCTATACAGGGCGCCATTGCACCCGTCTGGATCGGGCCATAGTTTGCTCTTCTATTAAAAGAGAAGCTGCTGTATAAGTTCCCAGGCTCTGTCCTTGTCACACTGTGCTTTTATTTTGCAGAAGGTTCAAGTGCTGCCACAGACTGTGTTGTATATAGCTGATGCGGAGACTTTCAGTGGACATGAAGAGAGCCACTTCTTTTGCCAGAAGAAAGGTAACTATCTTTCAGCCTGAAAGAAACATTACTTTTACGGGTCTTGGTTTTTAACTGTTACTCATTTTAATGTCACACGCCAATGGGATAGATGTGTCACAAAACCAATGGATGATGTATTAAGCACAGGAGTTGGATGACTAGCTCATAGATTCTCTATCCAGAGGTAGCTGTGTCGGCTGTATAGCAAAATACAGTATCATCCAAAATCCACAAAACAGTGATACCTTTACAACCCAAATGCACATCATGCAAGTTGCAAGCTTTCAAAGCTCCACTGGTTTCCTCATTAGGCAGAGGTGTAAAAAGTCATATTGGAGAGGGAAAGAAAGAAAGAACGGTTAGTCATAGCCTTGCATTTGGTCAAGGTGTTGTGGTTGTTGTCCTCAGTTCAGATGGTATGGAAATGTATTCATGCAGGTGGGCCCTTCCTCCTTCCTGTCATGTGGAAACTGGGAGATTCAGTCCAGGAAATAAACTTGAAATTCCATTAGCAAGACAAAAAGCTACTGCATTGAGATTTGTCTCAAATCATTTGTGAGGCTACAAGCCTCTTTGTTAGGAAGAGAACACTGAATTTCTCAGGACGTTTCCATAATTTTGCATCAGGAAAACCTTTAGGTTTTTTGTATTAGATTGTAGTGCAGCTATTGCTGAATGCCCTTCAGAAGATCATCATTTCATCATAGCAGATGGCACAGGCAGGGGTCCCCATGTTTTGCCGGCCTTGGCAGCTTACCCAAACATGAGAGTCATTGCCACTCCCGTAGAAAAAATGTGATATGATATCATCACACTTAGCCAATCCCTCTGAGATTCTGAGTCACTGCAGGGGCAGGTCTAATTTCCCCCATGCATCCACCCACACATTCTACTGAGGAAGAGTGAGATGGTTGACCCTGTGCCCAAGGAGTTGTGGGGAAGCTGGTCAAGCTTTGGAACCTCTTGGCAGCACTGCTCTTTTTCCTCCTTCAGGAAGCATGGAAGTCTTTCTGAGACTTGGCAGGGGGAGAGACTTGGGAAGTAGTGAGGTATCTAGCAGCCAGTGCATTTTGCAAGCTGTGATTTTGATCTTGGAAAAATTTTCATATGTTGTTACATTTCCCACAACAAATGTTCTTCCCCAGTCCTGTGGGAAGCCTGCCCTAGTATCTTGGTATCTACCTTTTAAATTCCTTGGAAAACTACAATGGAAAAATGTGGACAGTCTGCTCAACTCTTAACGCATGGCTATTGAGCATCATAGTTTACTTCTGTGTAAACTCGGTGCTTATCACAACAGCTGTTTAATATCTCTAGAACTGACAGTTCAATAGTACCATTGAACCCATCTGCACTTGAACAAATTGGCTTTTTTGTTTTGTTTTGTTTTGTTGGAACTACAGTCCGACGAAAAAACAGTAAAGAAATAGCTGCTGCATTAGAAAAATTGTTACCCAAACGCTGCCAAGTCCTTGGTCTGGTGACACCTGGAGTTGTAGGTAAGTGGGAAAAAGTTGTAAGCCACACAGTAATAATTATATGGCTGTACAGATTCAAGTAGATACATCCTTCTGACCGCATTAGTTCAGAGTGTCTTGTAAATGTATCTTAATCAATGTATAATTCAGATTGGGGTCTTTCATGAAGTAAAGGGCAACTGACAATGACTACATAGCATTTCTTCAGAACATTCCTTGTGTGAGAAGTAGCCTTCCAGAGTTTGGCAAGAATGACACTTTGAACTACATCTCCCAGAATTCTCCAGCCACCAAAACTATGATTTCTCAGAGGTTTGAGCAAGCACATGGAAATAGAAGATTGTCTTGTACTGTATAAGATTACTGATCCATCCAACCTAGCAGCTCTGGCAGCAGCTGTCCAAAATTTCTGTCCAGGGTCTTTCATATCCAAGCTGCCTAGAGACCAGTCTAGTCAGAGAACCTGGGACCTTCTGTATGTAGGGCAGAATGAAAATGTCTTTATTGAAGAGTTGCATGACTGAGGGTGGGGGCTAGTACCAGCAAAGCTATTAAAACTGATATTAATATTAATCTTTCATTCTCTTTAGTCACACCCACAGGCTCGCGAAGCAACCGGCCTCTGGAAGTTGAAGATGGTGAAGCTGGGTTTGCGTTATTGTTCCCCAGGATTGATGGGGTGAAGATTCAGACTTTTCACTTCCGTAAAGACTTGAAGACCAGAGTCCTTGACGAAAGCCTGTTTGCTGAGGCAGGCAAGTAATGGTTGAAGTATCACAGTAGTAAAATATTAAAAGATTAGCAGCCTTGGCTCTACTTGCTGATTCTGCAGGTTAAGCTCTTTCGAAGGGCAACCTTGAGAGGTTTCATGGTGTGGGGCTCTTAATCCTTATCCATAAATCTTCGAGGGTTGCAGCTAGATTGCAGTTTCCTAATGAACCAGTATGGAAGCAGGGAGCATGCATCCATTAAAGTCTCTGTGGCCTGATTTTGCAAGTGGAACATTCTGTCATGGCATTGTCACAGATGAAGTGGTTGCTAAAGACAAAACACTCTGAAAGGATTCCTCATCACGCCTTGTGTATGTTGCCACAGCACCAGTACTGGCTGGTGAATGGCAGTCTCAGTGGAAATTGGTAGGAGACAGATGCACACTGTAATGGAATGGAGAAGAGTGGGTGTTTGTGTATCCTCTAGTCTGAGATGTGTGAGATGTATGTCCATGTGTATGCAGCCCTTGACCTCCTCCCCAGCCAAAACCAGATGCAGCCCTTGGGAGACATGAATCAGGCACCCTTGCAGTCACCAAAGATAAGCAGAGTGTGTCGCGAAGACTTGAGTGTGTGAAGAAATTGGCTTTTTTTAGCCAAAGGAAAAGAAGAATCTCCGGGAGGTGCAGAGGAGCAAGCTATAATCAGATGGATTACCCTCCTCGTGCCAGACCAGTGGCAGGAGTCGCGCAGGCACTTTTCAAGGATACTTTGGGTGTAGGGTATCCTGTATTGGGGGAGCAGGGAAGAGACTTGGATTAAATTATGTATTGCATGCCTTCTCATCTGTCTGATTCTAAGGAGTTAAGTGTCCTCTGCTCTGTCCTCTGCAAGGTTTAAAGTGTCTGATTTACCTTTGTGTGCATATTTTGTTCCAAGGAGAAGCAGTTCTGTGGTTTTTAAATCCCTGAGCCTCCTTTCCCCATCATGCTTTCTGCTACAGGACTTTTCAATTTTTTTTAATGTTTTCCCAATTTATCCCACATCTGAATGCTCTTAAACCCCCTGGGAGCAATCATGTGCAAGAACCTTCCCTCCAACGAATGGACAATGTAAACTGAAGAGTAATTGGTTTGTTGTCCATCTTGGAGCATCTCTCCTGCAAAGAGCAACTGGTCCAACTTGTTTTTATGGGCCTTTTTAATGTTGTGGAATTTTAAGATCCCTCCTCTGGCTGTGTAACTTGGACACTCTGGGTGTGTTGTTTATCTGCACACCAAGGAAGTTGGTTGTTTCCTGTGTTGCAGTTTTCATGCATTCTAACACGTATAACATTAACTGCCGGTTAAGGTTGCCAGGTCAAAGAAAAACAAAACATATGATTGGTGGCTTTATATATGCCCCCCGTGGGATTACATACTAGGAGGAGGTCACAAGCTGCTAGAGGGCCCAGTGACAACAATAAATCTTCATGAGAACTTCTGCTTTGATATTTGCTATGCTTACCTAGCCCTTTAGGGGTAGACTTCAGAGACATAGCTGTATTAGTCTGGAATATCAATTTTTAAAGGGATCTCATAGCACCTTTGAGACTAGCTGTATGAAAGATATTGTAGCATAAGCTTTTGTAGACTTGGTATAATTTCATAGATGCACAAGTTTTACATTTCTATGGATGTCTATACAATCTGACTCTAAAGCTCCTTCCTGGGCACCAGTCCACTTCACACATCTGAGGAAGTAAACCAGCTCTATCAAAATTTATGCTACAGATTATTTTGCACAGTTAGTCTTAAAAGTGCTACAAGATCCCTTTGTATACTAACCCTTTAGAGGAAAGTAGCAGAGCAAACACAAAGTGATATGCTCCATTTAGTTTAGGACTGAAAATATAAGGATGGCCTGTCTGTTCCCTATTGTGTAAAAAGGCAAAATTATACAAATTGCCATCCTCAGGCACACATATTTTTTTTCTTTCTTTTATTAGGCCTAAAGAATAACCCAGACCTTAGAGTGGTTATTCTGTTTGGGTACAACACCTGGAAGTCAGGAGCAACAAGATTTCTGCACCAGATAGTCAACCACTTGAATGAAAAAAGCATCATTGTGGCTGGTGGACATGTGGAGAGCTTTACTTCCCTGATTCCTGAGATGTGAGTATCTTTAGAGGTTGTGGAATCTCCTGATAGTGCCTTTGTCCCGACTACTATTTGGTCTGAAAATGGTAGGACGTATTGGAATTAGTATTTTTCCCTTTTGGAAAAAGGTGATCAGGATATTGGAAGTGAAGTGACAACACAATTACCAACACTGGATCATTGGATTTAGCAGGTACTGATACCCTGGTGTTTATTATCCCCAACAACATTGCTGAGCTGGTTACAGCCAGAGAGGCAGTGAACTTAGCTGCTTGAGACAGTTGATGGTCCATAATCTGCCATTATATGTGGCTGCTGTTCAAAGGTGTTTCCTGAATCTAGTTTTCCTATCCCCAGTTACCCTTATCCAGCTTTACCCTTCTGAATAATGTTGCTGGAGCACATCTAGATTCCTGTAAGCATTCTAGATCCCCATTGCTATGTCTTTGGTTGGAGCAGTGGTTCTCAACCTGTGGGTCGCGACCCCTTCGAATGACCCTTTCACAGGAGTTGCCTAAGATAATCAGAAAACACATATTTCTGATGGTCTTAGGAACTGCTTCTCTATCCGTTGGGGATCACCACAGCATGTCATGGCATTAGGAAGGTTGAGAGCCACTGGGTTGGAGCAAAGAGCAGACTGCATTTGAATTCATAGCAACCCGCATATAAAAGATGCATAGTATATTAGACCAGGAGAGCCAGGAATGTTGTTGGTCAGATATGTTTTTTCCTGATTCCTTGAGCACTACTCTTCTAGTTGTCAGAATGATGTGTGCCTCTGCAATAGGTCTGTATTGTTTTACCATGTTTCCTGAGGATACAGCGCAGCAGAGGCAGGCTTCACTTTAGGTGAATTATAGTCATGCCACAGCTTTACAGCAAATTAGCTGAAAGAAAACCAGAACTTGGATGGCTTGTATTTTCCTTCAAACCAAATGAAGTCTACTTTGATGAAACTCTTAATTCAGGGACCATCCCCACTTGGGCTTTCAAATCCTCGGATGACAGCACTGTGCAAGAGTATTCATTTGACTTTTTCTGTTGGTGGTGAACCAGCAGATTACAATAACCCTACCACTTTCTCTTTGACGTTCTACAAAACGCTGCCAAACAGTCTTCATTTCTACAGGGAAGGAATTATCTCGCTGTTCAAATCAGAAGTCCATTTTTGAGATGTGGTTTTTGCCAATAGCATTCTAGCCCAGTAGTTTGCAAACTTTAGCCCTCCATATGTTTTGGGCTTCAGCTGTTGACCAAGTTGTCTGGGGCTTCTGAAAACTGAAGTCCAAAACAGCTGGAGGACTAAAGTTTGGGAATCACTGATCTAGCCTAACTAACCAGTTAATCTCAATGTAGTTAGATGCCAGGTGGGCTGGACAATCCTAAGGCAATTTCTGAGCTTTTCTTTTTGCTTTCAGAAATTCCTCACATGGTGACAAAATTGTTCTGTGTTTTGTAACAGGTTGTTTTTAAAAAAGGTGAATTTAAAAAATTTAAATTGTTGTTTCTTTAAAATATGGAGAAATTTAATCAGTGGGTCTATTTTGTTTGTCAGCATTTGCATTGCATTAGCATGTGCAGCTTAAGTAGCTCCATATGGAACTGATAGGCCAGCATCCTCAGGGGACAAACTCTTTATCTGTTGAGTTTATTACTCTCAAGCTATGGGGAGAAACTCTGGATGAGCAACAAATGTGCCTAAGGTGGTTTTTAGGAAGCACCTGTTAGTATGTCAACAATAGTGTAGGCTCCCCTTTTCCTGGCAATGTCTCTTAAATATCTAAAGTCACATCAAACCCTGGTTTTCCCAATCATATGTTCATAATTTTTAGTCAGTTAATCATGGATTTAGATTTGCAAAGCTACTGAAACATCTGTATTTAAGGCATCGGGAAATACATCTGGTAAAGAAAAAAAATACTGTCAAAACTCCAGAATTCCTTAGATCGATTTTATTGATTATAAATACCTTTATTCTCAAGATGGCATGGTGTAGTGGTTTAAACCCTGGGTTCAAATCCCTGGGTGGGCAAGTCACATTCTCTCAGCCCCAGAGGAAGATAGAGGCAAACCTCTGAGAAAATCCTGCCAAGAAAACCCCACAATAGGTTGTTTTAGGATTACCATAAGTCGGAAATGACTTGAAGGCACACAACAACAAATCTTTATACTCCTAAGAATCTCCAGCAGATACTGTTGTTGTTTTATCTTCATGTCAATTATGACTTTTTGGCAATTCTAAGGCAAACTGTAAGGCATGGCAGAGGGTTGGACTTGATGCACCTTGAGGTCTCTTCCAACTCTATGATTCTGTGAAACCTATCAGGGTTTTCCTTGGCAAGATTTCTTCAGAAGGGGTTTGCCTTCTGAACAGCCTATGAGGCTGACAGTGTGTGATTTGCCTCAGGTCACCCAGTGGGTTTCCACGGCTGACCGGGGATTTGAACCCTGGTCTCAAGAGTTGTGGTCCAGTGTTCAAACCACTTTACCATGCTGGCTCTTTCCAACAGATATGTGTATATACAAAGATCTTAAAAACTCTTGTCAGTTTATCTTAAATGATTTGTAGGCAGATAAGGTATACCAAATGGTTAACATATTGTTTTCCAGATTAGTAAATCTTAGATTTTCAGGAATCAGACATGTTAATACCTTTGAACAAATCTCATGAGTAGAGCCGTAGCTAGGAGCAGAGTGCTGTGCCAAGAGAGATGAGTGGCATGCTGTTTGCAGGCATCACAAATGACTAGTTGTGTATGTGTGTTTTAGTAATAGTATTTCTTTTGTTTTGTATTATATTTAGTCTTGTTGGTACTACTGTATTCTGATAAGACCTTTTCATTGTGCCTTTTCTCTCTCTCTCTCTCTTTCTCTTTCTCTCTCTTTCAGTAATACTCGGGCTGCTGAATCCTGTGGTGTTGTTGGTTTGGCTTTTAGCGGACCTCAGATCCAGAGCGCTTCTGTTCTTTTAGATCAGGGTGTAATTGATGAGAAGACAGCAGAAGCTGCAATGCAGCGCCTCAAGGCTGCAAACATTCCTGAACACAATAGCTTTGGTTTTATGTTTGCATGTGTGGGCAGGGGATACCAGTATTACAAAACCAAACAGAACCTTGAAGCTGATGCTTTTCGGAAGTTCTTTCCTAACATTCCTCTGTTTGGATTTTTTGGACATGGGGAAATAGGATGTGATCGAATTGTGACTGGGAATTTTATACTCCGAGAATATAATGATACAAAGGATGACCTGCTCCATGCCTACACCACTGTAATGACTCTTATTCATTTGGGTTCTGTGAAGGTAAATCAAGTTTAAACCTTTGTTTTATGTTAAATGTGCCTCTGTCATCAGAAGTACCTCCTGAACAAAAGTGATGGTTGACATTAGAATATCTACTTGGCAGTTTTGTGCCATGCAAAAGTTTTAAAATGGCAAGCTTGTCAGATATATGGTAGGGGAAAAAATCATTATTAAAGTTACAAATGTTGATGTTTGTAATGTTTGGCACTGAAATATCAGTGTGTCTGTAGAAGTTTTTGAACTAGATTTTTGACACTGTTCAAATTACTCGTTGGATGCATTCTTTAACAGCCATCTTAAAAATGGTGTTATCTCTTTTATTATTTGACAGGATTGTCTTTCTGGAGCTAAAGCTTCATGTTTGAACTACCAATATGTGGAGATAAAAAGGTGACGTATACATACAGAGCTCACCAAACATAAAACAGAGAATTATCTCCCCAAATCCCTGAACTGGATTTCCCCCCCATAAAGACAAAAGATGGCAGTCTGGAACTTTAGGCCTTAGCTTACTAACACACTGTGTACTGGAAAGTGTGATTTGCTAAACTGGATTATGTTGCAAATTATAGGAGTTTTCTGGCTGCTTTTTGTTTCTTCTGCCCTCATAATCTGAGTATTCCTTGGAGATTTATCTGATCCTAAACTATCCCTTATATGGTCGGGCACAGGGTCACGAGTTTGGTCTAAGGCAACAGTCCAACTATCTCCAAGCGTGGCCAGGCTAAATTTGTAGTTATGGCAGAGAAAGGTGAGCATCAGCCCTCTCATGCTTACCTGTTTCTATATAAAGGGGGGATGCTGTATACTTCACCCGTAAACACACTTTACTTGGAGGTAGGTCCTGTTGAATTGGCATTGGACCTGACTTCTTACTCCTTTGACAACTACTGTTTTAAGGTCACCTGTAGGAAATAGAAGTGTCTGGAGACAGCAAGGAGAATGCTGAGTGCAGCAGCTGGAGGGCACAAAGAATGCTGAGTGAATGTAACTTAACTGATAGTTTTTCTTTCAAGACAGGCCATCAGTAACATTTTCACAATCCACAGCTTGTATTGGCATAGAGAAATGGGAGAAGAATAATGTGGATGTAAGAAATTAATCTGGTATTCAGTTTTTTGCTTGGTAGTGAAACAAGTGAAGATAATTTATCATTTGACATATTGTTCTGTCCTTGTATTGGTGCGTCTTAATAATAAGACAGTTAAAGTTTGACTTTTATCACATTGCAAGATGTGTTATTCCTGTTCCCAAAAAGCACACTGCCCAGGAGTGAGAGGTAGAGTTTGGGGATCTAGGAGAAGGAGGAGAATTTCAACTGGCTGCTGAAATTGTAAGCGATTCTGATTATTTCTTCATTATCAAAATGCTGTTTTATTTCTTAATACAGACTTTGGAACCACTGAATAAAATGTTGGTGTTTTCCTTTGTTAGACTGGTGTATCTGCAGTACAGTTTCTTGATACATGTATGCAGAGGCTTGGATTCTGTACTTGGATTTGTTTAAGTTTGGAGACTTGGTCTTGATTTTAATTTGCTGGATTATTACTATACAAAGATAGTCCATTTTGTTTTACGGAATGAGTTTTGAAACCTTTGCTGAAGCATCGGTCTTGAACTATTTGAGTCAGTGAAGGAAACCTACTTAACTGCAGAATTCAAGGAGAAATCCAAGGGTTTTCTTTTATCATTTTCTGCTACTTAGAAAAACTCCCATAATCTCACTAGGAAGAGAATGCACCCTTCTTTATTTAAGAAAAAATGAGGAAGATGTAAATGAAAAATATATAAATGGGTGAAATTATTAAACAGGAGGGCACAAATTTTGTGTGTGTATGTGTAAAACAGTTCACAATCAAGATCATAACAGTTATGAGCAGTAAATGTTATATAAAAACACAATGGTCAGTTAAAAATAGAATAGCAAGTTTCAATGGGCTGAGAGATTTTGAAATGGTCCAGAAATGCACAAACAAATGGTCCAGAAATGCACAAACAATCTGTACTTGTGAATTGGTGTCTCCTTCAGGTGTCCCTGATATATCAACAATGGTAGCCACATTCTATACAATTCCAGTTTTCCAGACCCTCTTGAAAGGCTGCCTCTGTCACCCTTTAGTAGTGGAATGAATGAAAACACATGTAAGCATTTTTAATATAACACTTATATCTAAAATTAAAGGGGTAACTTGGGAAGAGCAATGGGCAATTCTTACATTGGTATTGCCATAATGTACAGTTGCATTCCACATGCTTCTTATTATGACATTAGAAAAATCAACTATGAAGAAATGTCATTTTTACAGTAATGCAATACTATTTGAAGGCTGGGCAAGATGAAATTCTACTGCAGCAGGAACACTACTCTGAGAAGGCTATCTGCATTGTCTTATTAGATGAGCAATAGGCAATTCTTACATTTTAAAAGTGTTAGGAAGGAATCCCAAGCCAATCCACCCAGTGAAAATAGTGTACTGTATTGAAACTAATGTGGATTATGAAGCTTAACAAAAATATAACAGGAGTGAAAAGCACTTTCATCAACCAGTAGTAACCTTTTCAACTAGCCAGTTCTTTTTTTTTTTTTGGAACAAAACAGTACAGTAATTAGTCCTACAGGTGGAACAACAGAAGACAACTATCTTTAATAATAATAATAATAATAATAATAATAATAATAATAATAATAATTTTTATTTATATTTCCCACCTCTCCCATGGATCGAGCCGGGATTACATCAGTAAAATAATACAATACAAATACAAAATATAATCAGTAAAGAAGCAACTTTGATCTAGCAGGGTTGGATTCCTTCCTTCCTTCCTTCCTTCCTTCCTTCCTTCCTTCCTTCCTTCCTTCCTTCCCCTATTCAGTTGGAGTTATAATACATCACTTTCTCCAAATTGGTGTTTAAAAAAGAAAATTGCATGTTAGCTTCATGCAATAGGAAGAGAAGCAGATAACTTCTGGTTTATGTTTGGCCGACTTGAAACCATTGTATTTCTAATCTGAGCATTTCAGCAAGTAACATTTCAAACTGGTTTTAAATTCTGAATGCTTGTTTGAGAGACATGTAGAGGCTCTCAAGGCCCATGTTTTTCCCGGCCTAGTTTGTCTTATTTAGGTGACACAGGCCAACAGCCCAGGGCTGGGGTCAGGCAGACTGGAGCCATTCCAGCAGATCTAGCCTGACACTGGCCACACCGGCTCAACCAGCCCTTATCCTGGTCTTAAAAAAAACCCAGCTGTTTGCAGCAAAGTTTCCCAGAAAATCCCTGTGACAGACAGTAGACTGGATGGCTTCAGACCTCCTTACCTGCTGCCACTGTTCTCTGTGAAGGTCCCCATCTCAACCTGTGATGTCAGAAAAGGGCACCTGGCCATCTGGGTGAAGCCAGGTGCCCCATTTCTGCTCTTATGGGCTGCGGTGGGGCAGCGGACAAGGTAGCAGTGGCAATGGTGGCACAGTGGCAGAAAGTCATCTAAATACCTGCCTGTAGCTACACAAGTCCAGGTGAGTTCTGGGGCTGCAAACAGGCCATATCTGTGGCCAGGATACTATGGGGATCCCTGCCTGTGTGTTTTGCCCCTAACTAGGTCTTCAAAGAACAGATAGTAAACTTCATTCACAAATAAAATATTTATGTTGACTGGCCTTGGTTTTGACGAGTAAAAGGCATTGCCTAAAGCCTTCCAACTAGTTCACACAAAATAAGGGAATAATGTAACATGCCCCTATGTTATATTAAGAAGATTCTGCAAGTTTTAGCATATGAAAAAGTCTCTTTTATTATTTTGTTTACTACACCTCTCCTCCATGAAGATCTATTCAGGACAATCAAGGGCCTTTTTTATTTTCCATGCCTTTTAAAATAGGCCTGTATATTGTTGGTTGTGCCTTTGCTAAAAATGAATTGATGGAACACAGTACTTTCTCAGTATTATCGAATGGTGTCCCGATGTGATTCAACCGTACTTGGACTGTTTTACTTACTGAAGATAAAGCCAATTCTAATCCATCTCTTGGCAGCTTCACATACCCCTGACATTCTGTGTTTGACAACTGCAAGATCAACGCACAGCTATGCTTATATATTTTGTCCTGTAAAATATTAGCAATATTGTCTTCTTTCACAGTATCTGGAAATAGTGTTATGGATTCCTGGAAAATTATCTAAGAAATTTCTTTAACTAGAAGATGGGTTTTTTAAATTGATGTGCGTGTGCGCAAGAGAGAGCTTCTTGCCTTTTCACCATTTTTATGTTCAAGATGACTAACACACTTAAATAACACAACGTAAATGTCCACATAAACAGATACATCCAAACAAATCTAAAGTACATAACAGCACAAAAAGTTACTGTTGAAAATGTGCAGAATTAAATTTTCCAAGTCATCTGATAGATGTGCTTTCTGCATTTTGCTTTTGTACACCAGGCTTAATTTTTACCTCCACCTAAGACAAGGTCAGGGGAAATATGTCCTCCCAAGACTCCATAGACTACTAGAGCACCCAGACCCACCTACCCACCCATCCCTATTTTAGCATTTTTCCAGCTGATTCCTCAAAACCCATCCACAGGCACCTAAATCTGGGGGGAAACTCATGAAATGCAGCTATTCTTGAATCTTGAAACTGGAAGTAGCATGGCATCATTTCAAGAGCTGCAATGTACCTGGAGACATTGTCCCTCACCTCCCTTACACAGATAGCCACTGATGTCCCAAGCTTACATCATGATCTTTGGTAACCTTTACTCTTCACACATCACATTTTTGTTTACCATGGAAGGAAAATGCAGGGCTGTCCTTTTCCAAAATGATGTGACAGTGCATCTTATAAGTCAGTATGACTCAAAATGGTGGTCCCTGGACTAGTGCAAGTCCAGGAGCCAGGAGCTGTCAGTCCCTGGCAGCCCAGAAATGAAATAACTGTACCCAGTTTAGTCCCTGGTTCCTGCACTATGGAAAACAATAAATGACAGTCCTCCACATTGAGAAGCTCTGATGCAAATGCTGGTATGTTTTTCTCCCTACAATTCTCAGTTGCCAATCACAAAAAATAACTGAAATTACATCTAAGCAAAGCTAACTTCTGTTTTGTGTTCTCCTCCCTCCAGTTGATTCTATCAGAGATATGGATGATATTGTCCTTTAATACTGACTTATAAGCATCACCCTCCAAATTATTGTGGCGAAGAATTTGTCATTCTCTGGATGGCAGAGAAGAGCAATCCATTAACACACAGGTTATTCCTTATGCTGTCTACTAATATAAGAGTTTAAGCTTCTTTTCAGTTACATCTGTTGACTCCTCTCGCTTCCCTGACAGCTCTATGTTCAGAAGACCTAGTACATCCTTCTTGAAGATCAGATTTTTCTGTTCCCATTTTCTAGCCCACTTATATCTTCATGTCTGATCCAAAATATTTATTGCTGTTTGCCGCATCCCTTTGCAAACACATCTATCTGCATGTCACTATGACAGATATATTGCTCAACCATTCCCATTCTCTCTTTTTTATATCAACCAGAGAACCCAATGTGTGAACATGATTAAAATCTACTGAAGTGCATGGCAAGTAAGTACATTTATTGTTGTAACCACGGATCATAAAACAGAAAAACAAAACAAAAGCATTGGTACATCTAATAGGAAAATGAGTACAAATATATAAAACCAACATAAATATAAACCCCCAAATATCTAGTAATAGTAACAACGCTAATAAAAGTGATCCAGATACCGATGCTAATCCCAAAACCATAGTTTAGCGAGATGTCTAACCAGGTGAGCAGATACAATTCTCTCTCCAATTTGTCTGAAGACTTCTTAAAATATTTTAATAATATAAGATGAATGTTTACAGTAAGTAAGGGCAGCCCTGCCTCTATTTTTAAGAGTCTGGCAAATGTGCTTTGTAGGAGATCAAGAATTTTCTTTAAACAACTATCCTGGATTATTTCCAGCTGTGTGAGCATCTTCTCTTTCAACCTCTTCATTTCAGTGTCACATAAGAGCTGTATAACTACTTTACCACGGAGTATTTTAAGTGCAGGAGCTATGAACTGACCACGTTTAGAGACTAAAAAAAGTAAGTTAACCCCCAGCGTCCAACAAACGGGAATTAGAAATGGACTGATGTATGTCTTCCAGGGCAAAAACTCCTGAAATGCAGCAGCTATACATTTTAAAAGAGGGCATTGCTCTGTTTGCAGGACATGGATTCTCCACCCGTGTTTGGTTCCACTACAGCTGAAGACAACAATTTTTGTTTTATTGTAATTAATCCTCAGCTTCTTTTCATTGTAGTCAGCCAATCTAACCATCGTTCTTCTAAGCCTGATCTCAGAGTAAGAAACAAGAGCCATGTTGTCAGCATACAACCAAACTGGGACTTTAAACTTCTTAAGCAAAGAAGAGAAAAAATTCTGTGAGTCCTTGGCCTGAATAATTCTATTAACATAGATATTAAATAAACAAGGAGCCAGCAGACAATTCTCTTGAACATCTCTCTTTAGGAAAACAGGGTCAGTCAGAGACCTCTGCCATCCAACGCTCAGTATAACTTTAAAATCTGAATGTAATTCAACAAGTAACCTGAGAAGCCTTCTTCCAGTGTCTGTCCTCTCAAGCATCTCCCAACCAAAAGCTGATGTATAGTCATTAAATGCAACATAAAGATGTTTTCTGTAACAAATGATATAATTCAGTATCAGTGACTTCAGTGTAATAGAGTGATCTATAGTACTGTGGCCCCTATGAAAACCCCTGTGCTTTGAAGGAGAAGGTCTTGTTGACTCTGGCCAGTTTTCCAGTTTATTTAAAAGATGACAGATATACAGCTTGGAGATTATATGCAAAAGTTTGATTGGATGGTCAACAACACAAATGTTGTTGAGGTCCTCTTCAGGAGCTTTCCTTAAAGTAAGAGTGTCAATGAATTGTCCGCATTCTAGGTCTGAAACTACTGGCAGGGCTGGGTTTGAATCTAAATTAGAAAGTGGGCATTCATATGTTGAGTTGCTCTGAGTATAGCCATAAACACCCCCAAAATGTAAAGACAATATCTTGGCTGGAATATGAACATCAGGAATAAAATTGCATGCATTTGTATCAGTGGCTACAGGTTCTGAAATCTTCCTATCCTTTTTTTGTATTACACAAAGATTCAACTCTCTCCATTGAGCTTTATAACAGTGTTTCCAAAACCGCTTATATTGGGAGAAAAAAAATCGTATCAGGACTTGAATGGAAGAATCAGATCTGTGCATGGCAAACCTGGGTGTGGATGCAATGAAAAGTCCCCCGTTTGTCTAAATGCAGTGGAAGCAGATGGCAAACATTTTGTATTAAATGTGAGCCAAGGGGACTAGGGTTGCCCCTGCTCTTCACTTTCTTAAATGTTCCACTCTCCAAGTTTCTTTACAAGTGTTGTCAGGAGAGAGAGAGAGAACTGAACCAAGAAAGGGTCTTTGCCAGATATTAGGGATGCATATCAAAGACAGTGTAATGACTCTGCCTAAATATGTTCCTTTCATAATTTACGGCTCACTGATTTTCATGTTGTGTTTAACAAATAAAGGAACCAGGCACAAATTCAGATTATTGAACAGGCATTCCTTCTCTGTGGTGCCATTGGGTCTTTTCAAGAATCCTGTTATATCAACTGCAAGTGCATTCAAAAAGCAACAACTTCCTCCGGAAATAACTAAATGGTAAATAGCATGAAAAACAACTTAGGAAAGGCTCTGAGAAAATTCACTAATAAGCCATTTGTGCACAATTTCTCTTCACTCTTTGAAGCAGTCAAAATCCCCTTAAATATAACTATTTGGTTGGATAGATGCTTTCCCACTCATCAGCCCAACACCTATTTGTCTTGGATATTTTCTCTGTTCTGTCTTCGTACCATATTCCACAACATGATTTCAGCTTTTCTATGGCTGCTTTGGCTGTTGCTGATTAATAATTGGCGCTTTTGTTTCACCGTCTCCAGCTTGAATTCCTTTATTCCGTGATCTCTGTAAAGAAGAGAACATTTTTATCAACGGTCTGTTTTTATCCAGATCCTTTAAAACCATCCCATCAGTACGTTTCAAAAAAGTACTCACTGTTGGGACGACTGCTGTTGTCTCCTTCAATCAGATTGTCCCCACGCTCTATTGAACTGGTCCGCGAAACCTGGCCCTTCCTGGCAGGAAAGGATAATGAAATGAAAAAGAAGAGGGATATGTAACAATGAGGATTTGAGAGAAGTGAAATCACAGGATGTATTTAGCACATTTGGAAGTCAGCCCTCCACATTTGTGGCTTTGACTTTTGCGGATTTGATTGTTCGTGTCTTTCATTAATATATTCTTTATAGGTCCTCTAGTGCAACTCTCTGGTCAACATCTGCCATAGGTTGTGCTGGAGGACCTACAGATCCCTAGAGAGAACACTACTTTAGGCAATTGTAGGTCCTCCAGTGCCTATGCTCAGCCTCTGGTGGATGTTGACCATAGAGTTGTGCTGGAGTTGTGCAAGAGAGATACTATTCTAGGCATTTGTAGGCCCTTCAGCACAATTCCATGTCCAGCCTCTGACAGATGTTGACCATAGAGTTGTGCTGGACATTCCCAGAAAAGTATTCATTTTTATTAAAGTTTTTTTATTTGCAGTTTTTCCATTTTCACGGGGATCCTGTGCCCCCAACCCCAGCAAACGTGGAGGGTCCATGGTACAATCCCATCAGGTAGACCTTGATGCTTCAAATGACCCACAGCCCAGTGAAACTGGTGACCTTTCATTAACGAAAATGCTTTAAATCACTCATTCATCTGCAACAGAGGTACGTGTTGGTTTACTGAGAGTTGCTAACAGTCTTTTGCAGACAATTATACACTGTGCACCTTGTATAGAAGGTCATCTGAATTACCAAATCAGGAGTCCAAATCACTGCATTTATCATTGTTGCCATCTGCACAATGCAAGCTGGGTTTTAAAAAAAGAATGCAGCCATCACAGTGTGATCATAAGACTCAACCCTTTAAAAAGCATCTTTGATCATTTTCTCTAAACAAAAAAAATGGGAGCCATGAAACGATTTTAGTTGATACAGGAGACCAAGAATGCAGCTCTATCAAATAGCAGACTAGCAAGTCTGTATCTGGCTCCTGGATATGAGTAGGAATCGATGACTCAAATTGCTACTCCTAACAGTCTTTTTAGTAGCTATCAATTTTATGCAGTAACCTTTCTCCAGGCAACGGAATAGGATATTCTGAAACTGTCTTGGAAGCGTTTCAGAAAACTTCTGTCAAGGGTAAGAGCTGCTTGAGTTTTACAACTGTATTTTACAACTTGGCACAACAGTTGAGGCTGCTTTTATGCATATACTGCCTTGAACTTTAATATTAGATGGTTCCAGAATTATATAAATGGATGTTGATGAAAGTGCAGAATGTTGTTCTATAGTAATATTTTAAGTGTGGCAGTAGGAAGGTTAAGTTGTACCTTTGGTGCACTCTGAGTCTGTTGAAAGATATGAAAATGGGACACAAAACCATTAAAACAACTAAAAGCATATTGTTGATACCCTTTTGTTAAAACGGACGAAATGTGCATACATTACCTATACTTTATGATTTTATAGAGAAGTGTAAATTCCAGCAATTAGAATAGGAGTTAGAAAGACACTTCAGTATGTGAATGGCTAGGCACTGGTCTTTTACCTGCAAAGAAAGAAGAAGGCTCCCGCTACCAAGACACTCAGAACGACCACCGAAGCCAAAACAGCTGCAAACAGTTCACCTCTTGCGTGACTCTTGATGCTGGGAAGCAAAATTTCCCCACACCGAGCTCCTGTATAGTTTTCAACACACCTGTGATGGAAAAGTTTGCAAAAGCGGATTATTTTCATAACCAAAATAAGTATATACTCTTCCTCGCATCAGAGCTGCCTTCATCTCACTTTCCTATTGCCTCTCCTATGTTGAATGTTAGACTGGAAAATACCTGGGGCATAGATCTGTCCGCAAGTGTATTGCAAAATCCCCCATATATGATGTTGTGTGCTTTCAAGTCGTTTCTGATTCATGGTGACCTTAACGTGAGCCTATCATAGGATTTTCTTGGTAAGATTTGTTTTTGGTTGGCTTTGCCTTCCTCAGAGGCTGAGAAAGTATGACCTAATGGGTTTCCATGACCAAATGGGGATTTAAATGTTTGCCATAGTCCAATGCCCAAACTGCTACACTATGCTGGCTCACCTTATTTGCACAGAAATGGTTCCGTGGGTTTTGTTTCACTGCCAAACGCGTTTGTGCCTTGAAACCTAAAGCATGCAAATTCTGGAAGGCCTGATCGATATGTACTCCTTCCAAGTGCCAAGCGAATATGAATGGGCAGCAGATGGTGTCGGGGAAATCCTCCTGCAGTCTCTACTAAGCAGGAATTAAACTAATTCAGCTCAGAGGAAAGAAGTTGCTGTTCTTAACACCCACTCTTTACCACCTGCGTGCATTGTTTCCTTACGTTTCCTTCTTCAGAAGAAAAATACTGCTCCAAAAACGTGCTAAATAAATGTTTAATTTGAGAAGAAGAGTCAAGCAATGACTTCGGACATCTAAGACACTTAAATTGCCATCTAAAATGCCTGTACAGTAGCTTCATAACAAGCCATGGATGATGCTGATTTTCTGAGACTGATGAAGAACTTCAGAGTTTTGAAATTACATATGTTGGTAGCTGATGATATTCTTTGAGTACAGACATGGGAAATCCATATCCCTTCATGACTATTGATTGATTCAAAGGGTGACCAGATGCAAAAAAAGGCCAGGGAGTCTTCACCATTCATGGTTGCCTTTAGGCCATGCTTGGCCATGAAACCTAGTGTCTTTGGAGGTATGCTGTTTAAATGATGCATGCGTCCTAAGAGGCCAGAAGGTGTGCCAAAGCTGTAGTCCAGTACTTAGGATTAGAGCATGGCTTTGGCGTGGCTTCTGGATTCTTAGGACGCATGCATCATTTAAACAGCATACCTCCAAAGTGACCCGAAACAGCTTTATTTTGGCCTGTCTGTATGGGGCCTAAGTTAAATATCTGTTAAGGTATGCTTGCCAAACCTGAGATGGGAAAAGGGATAGGTTCTCAGAAATCGTTCACGTTCCTTGCAATGATCTCTCCCATCATAATATGTATTCTGCTGTTTTAATTAAAGTGCCCTAATGTTCCAAGCAAATAAGGGCACAGCAATACCTTGGAACCCTAAGACATCTGTGTAGACTGTTCTATACTGCAGCCAGAAGCGGTCTTCCTTATCTCATTTCCACTTGCATTGCAACTCGCTGTTTAATAGGCACCGCACACATCTACTACCCCCCTCTGCTTTCTTTCTGATTAGCACTATTAATCAGAACATATAGCATTATGTTTAGAACTCTGTTCTAATCAGAGAAATCAGGGGGTTTTCTTAGTCAACGTGCCTTGTGTGTAAATACCTAAACCCTCTGGTGGCAAAAATAGCATCTTTATTCTAAACGCTGCTCAGGCCAGTTTTGATTACAGATGCAGGGTTTTAGTAGCTCCTAATTCTGCATTCCGTACAAATTATGAACATATCTAGATTTTTTGTAGGTTTTTCAGGCTCTGTGGCCATGTTCTAGAAGACGTTTTGCCAGCATCTGTGGCTGGCATCTTCAGAGATATCTTTCACTGAAGATGCCAACCAGAGATGTTGGCGAAACGTCAGGAATAAACTCTTCTAGCACATGGCCACAGAGCCCGAAAAACCTACAGCAATCTATGGACGCCAGCCATGAAAGCCTTCGACTTCACATATGAACATATCTGCAAAATCGACAGTAATCCTCCAGAAACAGAGGTTGTCTTCTGGTTCCAGATTCTGCTAGGATCTGATGCAGCCTTTTATAATTCTGTTATAATTTATTGTTATTTATAATTATTATTTATAATGATTCAGTTATATTTTTTTTCATGGGACAATAAAAAAGGCCATGCTGGATAAAATCAAAGATCTATCTAGTCCAATGTTTTGTTCATAGAGTGGCCAACCAGTTGCCCTAGGCTTAGGGGATGCTACTGGTAGGACATACATGCAATTGGACCCTATATCTTCCCTTCCCTAGCAATTGATATACAGTGGGTCCATGGTATCTGCTGGGGTTTAGTTCCAGGACCTCCCATGGATGCCAAAATCTGTGGATGTTCAAGTCCCATTAAAAACAGTGGATAGTAGAATGGTGTCCCATATGCAACATGGCAAAATCAAGGTGTTTTCAAGCTGTGGATACTTTAATCTGTGGATAGGTGAGCCTACTGTACAGAGGCATACTGCCCCTGATACTTGAGGTGTCTTGTAGGACGTGAATGATGGCTCCAGTCTCTAAGGCTTGAGGTGACTAGGGAAAGGAAGATGTAGGGTCCAGTTGCATGTATGTCCTACCATACCCCATAAATGTACCCAAACCCCTTTAAAGTCATCCAAGTTAGCAGCCATAATTATATCTTGTGGCGATGAACTTCACAGTTTAACCATATGCTGTGTGAAGGGTGCCTTTTTATTTGTCCTGACTTTCCCACTGTTTAGCTCCAGGAGATGACTGGTGGTTCTGTATTGAGAGAGAAGAGCTTCTCTCTATCTGCTTTCTTCACACTGTATGTTTTTATTTATTTGGCATCTGTAACCTCCCTTCATAGCCATGTCCAGTCCCTTAATAAATTTGATTGCCTTTATCTTCCCTATCTCCAGCTCTGCATCTGTGATGCACAGTGATAACACTCCGATACCAGTTTCTGCCTGCCATGGCTACATTCAATGGCATCCTGAGATCTGTAGTTTGGTGATGTACTAGAAAGCTCTACTGAATGGATGAGCTTCTCTTAGCAGTGCCTTGGTCAGCTATCGATCCCACCTTTCAAAGGACGGAGCCATGTAGTTAAGTGGCATTCAAAATCACCAGGTTTAACTCTATAGTAAGTCTGTCATATCTGGCATATATATTATATGCTGCACAATATTTATGCCGTCTATGACATTTTTAAAAACATATTTTTAATTGAAATTAAAATCTTCCATAAAAAGAACAGATCGAATCATTTTTTGGCATTTCTCATTACACATTAACCAATATTCTATCATAAGTCATCGTTCATCATCATTATGTGCATTCTATACTTTTCTACTTACCCCTGGTTTCCTAACTTATTTTGCTTTATCTATCTTTTCTGTTTTCATGTCATCCTATTAATGACAGCCCCCACTTTTCAAATCTGTTATTGGTTCCGCATTCTAACCATTTGAACTTCCTCATCTCTTATTTTGTTTATTGCTTTGTGTGTTTAATACACATTTTAAACATCCAAACTCTCTCTATATAAATACTATCCCTGTATTTATTTTGAATGGATCACAAGCATTCATTTCCCAAAGGGTCCTGGGAACACCTCTATAGATTAATGCATGAAAATAAAGGGAAATGGTTTCCTTATAGAAGTACCTTGGAGAAGGTTATCTGCTAAATTATCTGCTAAATTCTAGATTGTTAATACTGTCCACCAAGAGCTTTAAGCAACAGCTTTTAGCAGTAGGCGCCTTAAAGGTAAAGGTAAAGGTTTTCCCTTGACAAGACTGTCCAGTTGTGACCTGACTTACAAGGAAATGCAAAGGAAAAAGCTGGCCTCAAGCTGCTGCTACAAGACATCAATCAAAGAATGGCTGATGTTTTTTTTCCCCCAATCACAAGTGTGTTGTTTTTAACGCACCAGAAAAAAAGACACATTAGAGATTGCTTGTAACCAAGAAAGACCTATGGTCCAAAAAGCAGGCTTTATGAAAAGGCATAAATCCCATGGATGCAGGGTAAGTATATTGCATGTATGCACAGTCACATGTTGTTGTTGTTGATATTGTTATGTACCTTCAAGTCATTTCCAGTTTATGGCAACCCTAAGGTTTGTTCAGAGGATTCACTATTCAACATATTATTCCATTGGTCTGCTTTAGTTGTGAGTCCGAAATGCTCCCAGGACTAGGTTAGTAAACTGTTCTCTGAAACCAGCAGTCTAGGTCCCAATCCAGTCCTGACATGACTATGCCTCTCCAAATATTCAAAATTTGAACAGGAGTACATTCTCTCTTTCTCTCCTGCCTCTGCATCCTTTATGCCAGTGGTTCCCAAACTGTGGTCCATCATGTGTTTTGAGCTTCATCTTCCAGAAGCTCCAACCAACTTGAGCAACAGTCAGCAGTTCTAGGCGTTGAACTCCAAAATACCTGGAGGATCAAAGTTTTAATAACCCCTGCTCTATGCCATATGGAAACGGGCGGTATATGGCTTTTCTCGGGTTGCAAAACCCTCCTTTGGCTGAACTCTGACTGCTATTGAACACTGGAGGCTATAATAGTGGTCTGAATTGCAGTAACTGGGACATAAATCCCATTGAGTTCAATGCCAGTTCTCTACTTTAGCTTCCAGTGTTCAGTAGCCTTCAGAATTCGGCCAAAGGAGGCCTTTTCAGCCTGAGAAAAGCTATAGTCTTTCCAAATGGCATACAGCAGGGTTTCTTAAACTTTGATCCTCCAGGTCATTGCAATACTGATCTGAATTGCAATAACTGGGACATATCTTGCATTGCATTCAATGCCAGTACAGTTCTTTGCATGTTTACTTTTGTAATCAATGGGACATAAGTCTTAAAAAGTACTATTTTTGTGCTGACGTCTGTTTCTGATTTGGATCAGGGCCGTATCCTTCAAGGTAAATTTGGCTACAGTCCGGCTAAATTCACCAGGGCTTGTTTCCAAGTAATGTGTCGTGGGCTGAGATACTACTCTTACATCTCCAAATGAGATTTGCTGCTTTGGTACTTGAGTTTTAGAAAGTCCATGTTTACAGCTGCGAGACCTCTCTTGTTCCTCGCTCCTGCCCCAAAGTGGAATAACTGTGGAATATCCAAAAGCAAACAGGAACTCTCCATTTCCTTCATCTAATGTAATGTATAAAAGGGTGTGTTTATTCACTCAGAAGAATGGTGTAATTTGACTGTGTACACAAACCCACGGTCCAGGAAGTTACACAGAGTTCTCTTGCATTGAAAATGACCTGATTTAGCACATCACTTTATCTCAGTGTCACATCTCCCCGCTAACCCCCAGATCCTCTCCAGACTAGAAACTAGGCCAGCATTGTTGGCAGGGACCCTGTATTTTCTCATAGACTTTCACACCTTGTATAGTAATCTCTGGTTATCTCCGAGGCTGCATTTGTGTCCCTTAGCATCTCCAAACTCCCTAGCATCCCTAGTCCAAATAGGGAAGAATTGGCTTTCTTAGAGGATTCCAGGAGAGGCAATTCCTGCACTGTCTCACATCCTAAAATACTTATTCTTCAATGCTAGGATTGGACTTCTGACCACTTTTGCTTTTCTACTTGGGCATTTTTGGCTGTCTGGGGCATCATAATTCAATGGACTCACTACAGTTGTGTGTCTCTGTTTTAGACACTTTTCTAAAGGATTTTGTTTTGTTTTGTTTTTTGGTCTGAAAACAGGTGCTCAGTTGCAGATCTAGACATCTGCCCTTGAGAAAACAAATCTGTAGCCGGGATATCACATTTTCCTAGCACTCAGAAAACAATACTGGGCTGGATCAGCAACAATGAAAGAACAGCCTTAACCAGATAGGGAGGGGGGGGATAGAGGTTTTCTGTCATTGGAAAATTCCAGATTTTAGGAAATACCGCAAGAAGCTTAAAAACAGGTCTCTCCCAGTCAGGTATAAAGTGGATCAGTGTGGCACCAGGACTGTCCCCTTTCCTATCTAGGGTTGCAAGGTTTAATAAAGCATAGGGGTCCTTTCCCTCTATTGTGCAGAAGAAGGAATTTCAGTAGCTGTGAAGAGAAGGTTAAGAGGTGATATAGCTTTGTTTAAATACTTGAAGGGATGTCATATTGAGGAGGGAGCAAGCTTGTTTTCTGCTGCTCCAGAGACTAGAACGCAGAACAGTGGATGCAAACTGCAGGAAAAGAGATTCTATGATTCTATAGTATAGGGATCTTAGGGCCGCCTTGAGCCAAATTCAACTCAAGCATAGTTAAGAACAACAAAACCAGGTTGAAGTTGGATGCTTTGAAGGTTGGTGCCAGTACTAACTAGGCATTAACCAGTCCTTCTGTTATTTCAGTGAGCAGTGGCTCACTTTCTTTTATTGTTGCTACTCCTATCATTACTGGGTAGCATCAGATAGCCGAGCGTCAGCCACACCTTTCCAGTTTATAATTAGCTTCCGTGTCTGACTGAAAAGGTGCGTACTTTGAATGCAAACATGCCATGACAGGGTACTCTAATTTGCACAGTGATTCTATCCATCACTTCTGCCCCTTTGGCAGGATGGGGTTGCTATTAAATCCCACTGTGCTGCCAGGAATAATGCAGTCAGCAGAACAATTATGCCTTTGCAGCATCATCCTTGAGAAGGCACGATTCGCACCACTGTTCTATAATGACTGGCAAAACTGTGGCTGTATGTACAGCAATGAGATGTATTCCCAGAAACTGCCTAATTTTATGGTCTCACAGCAGCCAAAAAAGAATATCTGCACATGTGACAGAAACATATGCACACATTGTCCCTACCAGGATGCCAGGCAATATATGCACAATTCAGAATATTCAATATATGCAGACGTCCATCATAGCCTCTTTAGTGATGCCAGCTAAAGAAGACAGAGGTTACAGCTTAACAACATCTGGAGAGCCATACTTTGCCCACATCAAGCACACACACTGATCCTTGTTAGCCACTTTGAGTTGAACAATAAAGTGGAATCTAAATGTTAAGAAATAAATAAGCCAAACAGATGTCTTTGCTAAGACCAGTTATAATCATACCTGGCATGGCTGCCCAAGCTTTCCTTGAAAAAATGCCAAGGGGGGCTATCTCAATGCCTCTCTATCCAGCCCTGACATTGCTGAGGTTGTTAATATTTACTTAAATATGCTTTTGTGTTACATGAATACTTTGCTGCTTGTTCTGTCCTCAGTGAACTATATGAACCGAGGAAGAGACGGTTGTTCCCTGACCCACCATCTACTAATATGACATGCTCTGCGTTGTCCTTATATACTTACCGCATGCAGCATCATTTGCAAGGTCAGCACTGATAACCATTCCCCCTAGGCAGCAGTGAAGCTTTTACAGCATTGGCTTACATCTACCACTTAGGGCCCATTCACACTTAACATTTGCAGCGCTCTGAAGTGCCATAGCTACATCCTGTGGGATCCTGGGGTTTGCAGTTTGCAGAGGCACTAGAGCTCTCTGGTTGTGAATTCTGAATCTCTCTGCAAATTCCAGGATTCCTTAGGATGTCACCATGATAGTTAAAGTGGGATCACAGTGCTATAATTGTATAGTGTGAGAAGACCCATATAGTCAGACCTGGCAGCAGGAGGCAGCATCATTAAGCATCTACCAAGGCCAGGACTTTGCAGAATCTCCCTCCATCCCACTGGGTGAATGTGCGTCCCCATCCTTGTCATTGCTACCTTCCACTCCTGTACTCTCCCTCCACACTTTGTTGGTGCTGTTGATTGTTGTTGTTATCGAGAAGGGGCTACTCTTTTATTCACTCACTGGCTGATGGTGGTGATCACAATTTCCAAGCCATTATCTACCCCCGTCCTATTGACTCCAATATAGAACAGAATGGATAAATTTCTGAACAGCAGTGACAATTGCGCCTTCTCTTCAAGAGGAAAGGAATTGCAGACAATCCCAAGAAAAAGAGATCGTGTAGCACCTTTGAGACTAACTGTAAGAAAGAAGTTGGCAGCGTGAGCTTTCCTAGACTTCAGTCTACTTCCTCAGACGCTCCATTTAGTTTAGGACTGAAAAATACAAGGATGCTCATGCTGCAACTTCTTTCTTACAGTTAGTCTCAAAAGTGCTACAAGATCTCTTTACATACTGATATTACAGACTAATATGGCTATACCTTTGAATTCTACCAAGAAAAAGATTACACCTGTAGCTAGGATGGCGAAAATGTATATTCCACTAGGACTATGGGTCTCTTACCTGCAAAGACCTGGAGCTGGCCCTACTTATATTACCTAAAATGAATTCAGTATGCACATAACCAATAAAAAAACATGCACCATGTATGTTGACAAAACTATTTGTTCCTTTACAGCAGCTCATTGCTGCTGGCCTAGAGCAGTTGTTCTGGCTTTTACAAAGCAGATGCCTTAAATGCAAAATGTAATGCTCAAAGGTTTACCTGCAAAAAGGACTGGAAATAGTAGGTATCATATAACAAATCCCTCCATTTAGACAGAAAGATCCATAACTGCTGCCACAGAGTTCTTCATGATCTAAGGAAATACAAGGAGAGATTTATTGTAGCTTGCTCTGCTTGTCTGAATAAAAACTGGAGGTAGAAGATCTTGCAAAATGTTTGAACACCTCACTCCCTTTCATATTATAATCCTCAGCACTAAAGAACGTGTGAAATGGTAATAGAGTAGGTTGGGCAAGCTAGTATCTCCTTATATACTCATGTATATAAGTCTAGAAATTTTATCATCATCATCATCATTATCATCATCATCACTGTTTATTTGTATAGGGCCATAATATACAAGGATGTCTCCAATTCAGATTTAAAACTAGCTAGAGAAGAGGCAAGAGGCAGTCCGCAAATATTCAGGAAAGCTATTCCAGAAACATATTACTTTTCTCACTTTAAACTTTAAAAATCGAATCCGTTTCTGGCATCGCACGTTTGGAAGCGATGTGCTAACTTGCACATTAGGTGTCACAGTCGCTGTTATTTCTAGCGACACCTTAAAATGGGGTGGCAGAATGTCTTTATCTGGAAACACAGTGCCAATGGGGGGAGATCCTTATACCACTTTCCCAACTGTTGGAAAATTACGGCGACGTTTCACTTCTCAAACACAGGAAAAGAGATACGGCTTGGTTTGGGATGCTTCTTATACAAAAACCTTACTCTTTGTGGTGAAAGTGGGAGCAATGTCCTGCACCAGAGCCAGTAATATAAGTATTATATTTGGACTTTGTTACAGGCCAGAAGGTGGGTCGGGTCAGAAGGGTGGAGGAGATCTCCGTACTTTTACATGGGGATAAGTTGTTTTTTATAGAATCACAACCAGATCTGCTTGTTCCTCCAGTACTGTTTGCCGCCGACAGAATAAACTCATCCAACCTGAATTTCTATCTCTATTTTTATTCGGATTCTGCGGCGTTTGTTGGGAAACCATGTGCATCTGATTTTTAGGAAAGCAGGGCTACAGTCTGTATTGCAAATGAAGTTAATACCTGTTTATGTGCTTGCGCCTTCAAGTCGTCTGTTAACTTAGAGAAGCCCCATTCATTTTACATAGGGTTTTGCAAGAAATATTCAGAGGTGGGGTTGCCACTTCCTTCCTCTGAAGAAATAGAGCCTCCAGCACCTGGTCTCTCATTCAAAGACTATCCAGGTGCCTTTGGCCTAAAATGCAAACATTGTGTTAAGTTTATATGTGATGTGTTTTAATACTAAACTGGTTTTATTCCATTTCAATGCTCACTTTTCTATGTTTTTAATTGTAATTTTTTAAATTTGTAAGCTGCTTTGTGTGCCACTTTGGGGGAATAATAATAATAATAATAATAATAATAATATCATACTTCTATGTGGTGATAATTGAGAGAGGCAAATTAATGGTTTATAAAGGAATAGACTGAGGTTGCATCTGCACTGCAGAAATAATGCAGTTTGGTGCAAGACACATTATATACCTTTCTAGTTACAGGCTGCATCTACACTGAAGAAATAATCCAGTTTGAGACTACTTTAACTGCTGTGGCTCTGTACTTTGGTTATTCCCTAACCAAAGAGGGGCTAAGGAGAAGAAGAGGGCTGTTAAGTATTATTAATACAAAGATTTGCAGAAAGCGTTTTGAAATAATTTCTTGCTTAGATGGAGGATGAAGCTAAGATAAGGACCATGGTCAGTGGTTTCCAGAATCAATATAAACTTGACGGTAGAGATCAAGTGTAGCATAGTGGTTTCCATTTTAAACTATAGTTCTGGAGACCAGGGTTCGAATCCCTACTTGGCCATGAAACCCACTGGGTGACAAAGGGCAAGTCACACTTTCTCAGCCTCAGGGCAAGGCAACGGCAAACCTCCTCTGGACAAACCTGGCCAAGAAAAACCCATGATAGGTTGGTCTTAGAGTCACCATAATTTGGAAATGACTTGAAGGCACACAGCAACAGGAAGCTGAACATAAGGGGATGCTGGGTTTTGACAGCTCTTAAAGGGGGCAGATGCCTCAGCGTTAGGTTTAAATACCCCACTCACACTCGATAGGAAAGCAACAACTACAGCAACCTACTCAGGATTCAGGGTGCAGCTATAATTATTTTGGGGAAGTGAGGGAAAGGAAGAAGGTGCTGTCTCCACTCCACCTCCTCATCTTTTGAATGCTTTCCCCCCACAAAGCTGGAAACAACAGTATATGAGAAATGGGTTTATTCCAGCAGAACCACTCCTCTGGGGATGTGACAGCAGTAGCCACCAGTATATTTTCCCCAAAATTTCTCTTTTGTTTTCATTGACTATAAACTCCAAGACATCACTTCAGAAAATATATGCATTGCCTTTATAGTAATAGCAATAGCCTTTACATTTCTGTACCACTTAATAGTGAACTCAGCACTCTCTAAGCGGTTTACAATCTCATTTTACCAACCTACGAAAGGATGGAAGGCTGAGTCAACCCTGGAACCCTAGGATTCGAACTCACAACCTTGTGGCTGCGGTACCAGCATTTAACTACTGCGCCACCAGGACTCCTTTTAGGACAGAATTTTACTTTGACTACTACTTGAGCCAAAACAGTTCAGTGTTAGATTAAATTGTGAATTTATCATTATTTGTTAATCATTGAGACTAGGCAGTAGTAATTCAAATCACTAACCAGACTGTGATTTAGAGGGTTATCTGAATTGAGAGCATGATCATAACTAACCAAACTATGATTCAGAGGATTGTCTGAATTCAGAGTATGTTCATAACTAACCAAACTATGGTTTAGAGGATTGTCTGAATACAGAGCAAACTATGATTTAGAGGATTACCTGAATTCAGAGCATAACTAACCAAACTATAATCCAGAGGATTATCTTAATTCAGAGCATGATCATAACTAACCAAACTATGGTTTAGAGGATTATTTGAATTCACAGCATGATAATAACTAATCAAACTATGATTTAGAGGATTATCTGAATTCGGAACATGATCATAAGTAGCCAAACTATTATTTAGATTATTATCTGACTTCAGAACATGAAATAACTAACCAAACTATGGTTTAGAGGAATATCTGAATTCAAGCATGATTATAAACTATGGCTTAGAGGATTATCAGAATTCAGAGCATAACTAACCAAACTATCTGAATTATCTGAATTCAGAGCATGATCACAACTAACCAAACTGATTTAGATGGTTATCAGAATCCAGAACATGATCATAAGTAGCCAAACTATTATTTAGATTGTTATCTGAATTCAAATAATCATCTAAACCATTGCTTAGTCATGCTCTCATGCTCTCTCCACATGGAGCTTAATTCATAACTCCTTTTTCTGAAAATCAGACCATAATTTACCATTACATCAAAACTGCCAATAGAGGTTTTGAGCACCCTAAAGATAATCAAAATACTCGATTGACTCTGGCCAGACACCAAAAATATCACACCATTGAATGCATACAGATGTACGTTATTCCAGAGTGTTGTGTGGCAATAATGGATTTAATACAACCTTAATGCAATTACCTGTTCGCATATTATTCTGACCGCACTTTGTAATTCTTGGTCACAGGCTATTCTTCGAAAACTGCCCTAAAGACAAAAAAAAGCAAACCCACCTTGTTTTAATCTAAACGTCTTCAGTAACTTGGATTATTTCAGCTATGCATTAAAACTGAATGAACGGCTTCACTCACTGCAGACAGCAAATATCTCTTACCCTCTGTGCAAACTCAATTAATTTTAAATCTAACAGCAAATATTCCTACACAAATTTCAGCAGCCTAACCCAATGATAATGATTAAAAATAAATAAATAAACCATTAAAAAAAGCCTCCAAACCATTTAATCTGACTTTACTTTGTTGCAGTAAAGTTACTAAATTCATTGAAATCTGTCTGGTAACAAATGGACCCAGACAAGAAATGCAGGAAAGGTTTAGGAAATGTGCTTGATGAAATGTCCTTCATTAGGTTTAACACCAAAATGATTGTTGCTTTTGCACGGCCCTTTTCTCTGGCGTTGCAACCCCTTGTTTGTTGATATTCACACTATTGTGAACTCACACTACTGTGCATTTGATAAAATGCTTCCTATTTGCTACTTCAGGTTCCTGTATGATTCACTAAAGTGGGGAATTAATGATGGACAGAGTATTAATTGCCCTTTGAATAACTTCTGATTGTCACCTTGTTCATTTCTGTTCATTTCATTCCAGGGAAATGTTGTTGTAGTTCAATACTGGATTAATTATAAATGCATTATTTCCCCCAATTTGAGAATCATATACAGGACGTAGGGCAGAAAATAGCCATGCATGAGGCGTGCATGAACCTGAGGCTTTTGGAGGACTCATTCACAGTCACTGCAGAAATAATCCAGTTTGACACCACTTTAATGGCCATGGCTCAATGCGATGGCATTCTGCGGAAGGTCATTTTGTGAGACATTTAGCCTTACAGCTCAGCAAACTGCATTTCCCAGGATTCCATAGTGGCACAGTGGTTAAATGGCGGTCCTGCAGCCACAAGGTTGTGAGTTCAAATCCTAGGGTTCCAGGGTTGACTCAGCCTTCCATCCTTTCGTGGGTCAGTAAAATGAGTCCCCAGATTGTTGGGGGCAATTGGTTTACAGATTGTAAACTGCTTAGAGAGTGCTGGATCCACTATGAAGCAGTATAGAAATGTAAATGCTTTTGCAATTGCTGAGCCATGGCAGTCAAAGTGGTATCAAGCAGGATTATTATGTGCAGTGTGGATGCTGTCATGATAAGCCATGCCTTGATATTATGTCTGACATGATTTCTCTTAACTAACTGGCTGCAGTATTTCTGAAGTTACATGTAGACTGCAGCTCCTACTACTGGTTTAGCAACTGATTTAGCAATACCTGTAGTGCTAAATTGACATGAAGTGGGAAGAGTAATGTATGAAATCATAACCATGAATGTAGAGATATCTTGTAGCACCTTTGAGACTAACTGAAAGAAAGAAGTTGGCAGCATTATTTCAGTCTCAAAGGCGCTACTAGACCTCTCTCTATATATTTCCTGGAGTACAAAATATGCAAACCTCTCCATCTCGAACAAGAGCTGCACCAAAGAAAGCCCAGTTTTGTTGCAAGTGTCTTGCAGAGTTGTACTTGCATAGTACATTCAACTCTTCAGTATTCATTTTAGTACTGCAAGATCTCTGTACGTACTGTTTCTACAGACTAACACGGCTATATCTTTGGAACGTAACTAAGTAGTATAGAACATTCTTGCATCGCTCTAAAAGAGATAGAGGAACTACTTAGCATACATAACTGTGAGGTTTGTAAGATGTTTTATTTTAAAGTGGACTAAATACGCCAAAGGCACCAGTTCCCATCTGATCTTGGAAGCTAAGCAGGGTCAGTCCTGGTTAATACCTGGATACCAATGACTGCCAGCTGCTGTAGGCCATCGGTGAATCTTTGTTGTTGCTGTTCTTAGTTCACTACGAAGCGGTATAGAAATGTAAAGTGCTATTGTGTGCCTTCAAGTCATTTCCAACGTATGGCAACCCTAAGGCAAAACTATCACAGGGTTTTCTGGGGCTGAGCATGTGTGACTTGCCCAAGATCTCCCAATGGGTTTCCATGGGTGAGCGAGGAACCAGGCTCTGATTTCCAGAGTTATAGTCCAATGCTCAAACCACTACACCATGCTGGCTGTCATGGGTG
The DNA here is from genome assembly GCF_019175285.1 of Sceloporus undulatus. Classification (NCBI taxonomy): domain Eukaryota; kingdom Metazoa; phylum Chordata; class Lepidosauria; order Squamata; family Phrynosomatidae; genus Sceloporus; species Sceloporus undulatus. Next base: position 152,551,824 of record NC_056527.1, on the reverse strand, counting down.
CATCTACATTGTTGAAATAATAAAGTATGACACTACTTTGAGTACCGAAGCTCCATGCTATGAAATCCTGGCATTTGTAGTTTTACAAGACCTTTAGCCTTCTCTGGCGAAGGGTGCTGCTACCTCACAAACCTACAGATCCCAGGATTCTCTAAGATGGGGCCATGACCGTTAAAGTGGTGTCAAGCTGCATTATTTCTACAGTGTACATGCGCCATATATCCCAGAGGAAGAAACCGGCAAAACCATCTCAGAGTATTCTTTGCCTAAGACATTGATGGTGAACCCTTTAAAGACCGAGTGCCCAAATTGCAACCCAGACCCCACTTATTTATTGCAAAGTGCCACATCCCTCTGGCTTTCTAGTAAGAAACTCTGGCACACTCTGTGCTAGGGCGACAAGCATGTGTGCCCACAGAGAGGGCCCTGAGTGCCACCTCTGGCAAGCGTGCCATAGGTTCGCCAACACTGGCCTAAGAAAACCCTATGAAATTCATGGACTTGCCTTGCCAACAGGTTGCACACATTTTACAAAACCATCCATGCAAACATTTTTGCAAGAAAGATTTTCTCCACAGTGATATCTTTATTTATGTTTTCATCCTTATGCCAGTTCTTCAGGCCATTGGAGTAATGCACATGCTCTGAGAGCATTTCTAAAGAGCAGGGCATAAATGCAGTAAATAAGAACAAGACCAACAACAGCAGCAACAACACAATCCTCAGTATTGAAAGGCAAACTGAAATGGAATATTAGACTAACCTCCAAAGAATGAGACAAATAACAGGTTAACCAAAGAAGCACATATGTATCCCTATGTCTTCTAAAATATGAGTTTAAACCCCAATGTTAATCCTAACTAGAGTAGACCAAGTGGATCAATGAGATTGACCTTTGTGTTGACTCAACGTTTAACCGTTGAATGAATGTGTCTACTCTAGTTGGGACTAAACGACCGGATACAATCCATATATATAGAGGGAAGTTATGTACTGTATTTCCAAAATGTATTTGTATCCACCACTTGCAATTTTGCACACATCTGGGAGCAAATTCTGCTTTATGGAGTTGAGTAGTGCTGCAAAAGTGCATCGAGTGTTCAGAAAATTCCTCTTTCAAGTATCATCAGCGAGTCGTTCCCATCTGTACTCATCTTCAGAACTCTTACATAAAAAAATATGTTGCTAGATCCTTGCAACAGACAACAGCTTCAGGTGTTTATATGAGTACTCAAGCTATTTTTAGTACTGTTGTTACACGTCAGCAGCTGATTAAATCAATCTTAACTCAAAAATAACCCTCAGTAAACCCCTCACATATACCTTGCTCTTGCCCTAAAAGACCTTTTTAGGCACACCTAACAACAGGAATCTTGCAGGTACCAGGAAAGTTTCTCCATACCAAATACTCAGGTAGTATATATGAAGATTAGGAAATCAGAACTTTTATAACTTGGCTGCAAAGCAGGGTGGCCTTGCAGATGATGGCGTTTATCACACCGGGGCTGATTTTGGCATTAAAGAGAGATTAAAGCGCATTTAAAACATTCCGCAAATGAAGCGGAAATGGCGAGTAATTGGGCGAATGGTTATCACACGCAATTGCGCAAATAAAGTGATATCGGAAATGCATTGTCGCTGAAATCCCGAAAGTAAAAAGAGGTGCATTAATGCTTCTTTGTAATAGCGGGTTTTGTGCGACGTCATGTGAAATTGTCATGCATCATTACACAATTTTTCCGGGATATTCATGGGATAAACTCCCGATCTCCTTTGTGTGATAAACTCTTGTATTGTGACTCCTTGGGTGCATCTACACTGCGGGAATAATGCATTTCAGTTTACCTTTTAATACTGATGATCATGTTGTTGGTGGTGGTGGTCTTGTTATTATTTACTGCATGTATGCCCCACTCTTTAGAAATGTGTTCAGAGCATGTGCATTACTATAATGGCCTGAAGAACTGGCATAAGTGTTAAAACATAAATAAAGATCCCACTGTGGAGAAAATCTTTGTTGCACAATGTTTGTATGGATGTTTTTTAATGTGTGTGAATGCCTTCAAGTGGCCTGTTGACAGGGCAATTCCATGGATTTCACAGGATTTTCTTAGGCAAGGATTATGCAGAGGCTGTTTTGCCAGTTCCTTCCACTGGAATATATGGTACATCTACACTGTAGAAATAATGCAGTTTGACACCACTTTAGCTGCCATGGCTCCATCCTACAGAATCCTAGGATTTGTAGTTTCGTGATGCACTCTTTGGCAGAAAAGGCTAAAGACCTTTTAAAACCATAGGTCCCAGGATTCCACAGGATGGAGCTGCAGCACTTAAAAGTGGTGTCAAACTGTATTATTTCTGCCGTGTAGATGCACCCCCAGAGTTCCTCATCTTTCTGGGAACAAGGAGAATTGCAGTTCAAGAACATCTGGAAATCTGAGCTGTGTTTTGCTCAGTCCTATGTATTGACACAGTGATTTCAAGATAAAGGACAATATTAAGTATTGCATTTTATAATGTAAAATATACAGGAGACCAAGAAAACCAAGACTCAGACAATAGGACAGCCATCAAAATTTGGAAATGGATATAGGCACCTTTTGCACGCCTTCAAAGAAAGTGTTTTGGTAACTAAAATAACGTATGGAAAAATTCTGTTTGACTAAGGCTGGAGGGAAGGCTGATGCTAAGACATCCCAGCCCTTCATAGACATAAGAACAAACTTGGACCATTCCTTCTTTCAGGTTATCTGGAGTAAATAAAACTTGAAACGTGTTATTTAAGATAAAATAATTTAAAAGGACAGCAACTCTCTTCCTAACTACTACCTTGCAATGTTGAGACACAGCTATTTTTAAAATCTCTTGAGAGCCTGTTTACTACACTTTGCCAATGCAAGCCTATATGTCTACTCAGAAGTCAGCTGCACCGAGTTCAAGGCGACTTACTCCTAAGGAAGTGTGATAGCATCGCAGCTTCAGGGATTTCTTGCTGAAATAGCTGCTAAATAACCTTTTCTGTATTTATGTAGAATACAACACTCAGTAATTTCAGTAGCAATGTACTTATTTTTAAGGTTTATATTATGTACTGATACTAAATCCACCAGTAAATCATAGATGCTTTGTGAATGCACTTTAGCTCATGTTCAACTTTCTCACCTTACACTTAGATTGGAAAACCCAGGAGAATAGCAACACTGCGAAGAAGAAAATGCCTGAATCTATATTGTTCATTTTAAGCGGTGTGATGTAGCATAAAGTTTCATCAGGAGGCGAAAAAGATCGATACTCACTGTTTAAATACAATCAGAGAAATGATGATGATGATGATTTCTTTTTGCAAGGAGGTTCTGCTTCTTTATTGCTTCTTCATGTGTGCTGATCCTGCAAGAGAAATGCAAAATGACAACTCCCTGGATTACATAAGCATAACCACAGTTTTTCCCTTTACTTGTACACTCCATTAACTTTATAGCTCTATAAGGAAATACAGTTAAAAATAGCATGTAGCCTCAATAATAATAATACCCAAATGCAAACAAGCTAGAAGTGGCTTACCTGAATATTAAAATACCAAGCGGCTTGCCCAGAAGGAAAATAAAGAGCATGCAGTGCATTCGCCGGCAAGGTCTGGCATTATGCGCCTGATGCTTAAAGCTGGAGATTTATACGGTTGCATAGTGCAACGTGGGTGAGGTTGAGACATAGTCAAAGGTGTACACAGAGGCCAAGTCTAAGGCCAGGAGAACCGCCCCGTTGTTGTGATCGTAAAAGTGAAAACGCACTGTCACTGACATTTCCCTGGACTTCAAAATAGCTCCCAAATAGCAACATCAACAAAAGACACAAACGTAAATCGGTTGGTTTCACTCCGATGGAGTTTACAGCCTCTTAGCAGATAGTGCCAAACTCCTTTGGAAAATACCTGCCCTTTTTCTTGCCGTAGCTAAATGCCTTGGGTTTCATGACCTACATTTCCCATCAGCTCCTACACCCAAAGAGATTACATCTGTGCATGTGTGCTTATCTTGCATGCTTATTCCCATGAGTGGTTTGATCAGATCTGTGCAATGGCCCTTAGCAAAACCTGTTGCTTAACTTTTTGCTTATGTGACAATTCAAAGACATAGCCGTGTTAGTCTCTAGAATCAGTATGTAGAGAGATCTTGTAACACCTTTGAGAATCACTGAAAGAAAGACGTTGGCAGCACTTCAGTCTACTATATGCATCTGAGGAAGTGGATTGAAGTCTACGAAAGCTCATGCTGCCAACTTTATTTATGTAACAATGGGCCTAAACAGACAGGCCAAAATAAAGCTGCTTTGGGTCACTTTGGAGGTATGCTGTTTAAATGCTGCATGCGTCCTAAGAGGCCAGAAACCACACCAAAGCCACGCTCCAGTCCTAAGGACTAGAGCGCAGCAAACGTGGAGGGACTACTGCATTTGGCTCGAAAACACAAGATTGTTTGCATATTCAAATTTTGGGGAAGGCTGTCACTCAAGTCAAGAGCACATGCTTTGCGCACAGAACATCTCAAATCTCCTCTGTCTCCAGATATAACTAAGAAAGACCTTATATGAAATCCAAAAAAGCTGTTCTTACTGAACTAAACGGTCCAATATTCTCTTTGTATAACACAACTGTTGATGTTCCTTTGGTGGTGGTGCTGTGTGTTTTCATGGCATTTCCAAGCCATGGCAGCTCTTAAGGTGAACCTGCCATAGGGTTTTGTTGGCTAAATTTGTTCAGAGGGGGTTTGAGAGAGGGTCTCCCCCACTTTGTGATACCATCCCACATTGTGATACCTGTGCAATATTGCTACTAATCTCAACAGGATGGGGAAAAAAATCCAGCTTTATGAAAGCTGGTTGTCACACAGCCTAAAAAAACTATGTCATAAAATATGCAATTCAAAGAAATTCTGTACATATGTATTTATATTTCACCAGATGGACAAATGGTTGGAGGGTTGGAGCATGACTCTGGAGACTAGAGCCTGGATCCCCACTCAGCCATGGAAACCTTGGGCAAGTCACACTCTCTCAGCCTCAGAGGAAGGCAAAGACAAACCCCGTCCAAACAAACCTTTCTGAGAAAACCCCGTGATAGGTTTGCCTTAGGCTCCATAAGTTGTAAATAACTTGAAGGCATATAACAACAAGATGGACAAGTATTTTTAGCACAGGTATCTGCCGATACGTACCATCAATTTGGATCGTTCTCAATACCTTTATCTTGGCTTCTTCGGATGGTTTTACATTAATTGTTTAGAAATAATAATTTGGATACAATTAGAGATTTGCACTGTATCATTAACCTATCTCTTTTAACATTGTACTTCCAAGTCTTGAATGTGGGAGAATAGAAGAAACAGACAGCAAACAGTTAAGAGTCGTACTGTTTAACAGCCTTCTGTGTTCTAGAAACATCCCTCTCCAAATATTGTGATAAAATAACGTACATCAGTTTTTTCCTTCTTTTTGTCCTCATTCCAGGACTCATGTCAAGGAAGATCTGAACTTTGCGCAGCTAAAGGAAAAATACAAAATAACTTAGCAGCACTTTTCTTGGCGCAATTACCTATCCCAAGCTTAATGGAAAGCTTTACCAAAAATGTAACTTTGCTGCTTAAGTGTATTTTGTGCAACAAAAACTATTTCCTGGCTGAGTGTTAATTTGTGCAATAAGAGTGCATTTATCACTGTCAAGTATCTTTGGTTGTCACAGTTATCCCTGGATCTCTTTTGCGCCGCCAACTTGTTAATGTTGAAATTTGCTCACAGTTACAGGTGGGAAGGCAAGAAAACTCTTAAAGGTGGCCAAAATAAGCTGCAGCATGGCAGCTGAACATGGCACTCTTCTACTCTATGGCCCAGTTTAGGTCCTGCACATTGGAAGCAGTGCTCCACCTCAGTTGATATGGCCTGAGTGCTATTTCTTTATACTCAGTTAACATTTTTAGCAGAACCTTTTCTGAGCTGACCCCAAATATTATGGGTTTTTGCTGGCGAAACGTCAGGAATAAACTCTTCTAAAACACGGCCCTGTAGCCTGAAAAACCCGCAAAAAACTATTACGGGTTTATTTTATGGTTGACTTTCATTGTTGTGTGCCTTATTTTTTTTGTGACTTTTATTATAATTTGTAGTATATTCAGTAACAGCCTTGAAATCATTGAAAAGCATTAAGTAGAAATATCTGATATACCATAAAACAAAGATGACAATTTCAGTGTCCTGGTGTAGATACTTGGATTGAATCTGCATTGCGATCGAATCTCTTCCCTAAAGAGTAACAAGAATCTCCTCTCATAATATAACAACTTTCACCATTTCAGAAGGTGTACCTCCTCCAACAAAGACCATTTGCTTTAAAAAGTATACTTTATCCACATATGTTCAGAAGCCACAGCCTCTCCATTCATTACAAGTGAGCTTCTATAACTCCATAAATAGACTTTACTCCTAAGCCTTTTAAATGCCATGAACACCCGTTGTTGTGTCATGGAGCCCGAAGTTTGTCCTAAATCCTTCCAGGTTTTACCCCCCCCCCCAAAAAAAACCCCCCAACAACTACACATACAACCCATCTCACACAAAGTACCATCACGAACAAGAGCAAAGGCAAGGAATCTTCTTCCTATGGATAGTAGAACCTGATCCCAAAGTCAGCAGAGACTGCAGTACTGTACAGTGGACCCTTGTTATAAGCTGGGGTCTGTATAACAGCGTTATATGGTGTTATATACCATGTATAACATCTTGGCTTCTAGGGGTATTTCAGGCTCAATTGTCCAACTACTTCATGGGAATGCAAGAATATTTCCTGAGATATCAATATAAAAGAGATCCAGTGCAATCCTATTGGTAGCAGATGTCCAATGCACTCACTCCGTAATGATCATATATTCCCAAGTGATTAGATTACTGTGCAACATGACAAACGTAATGCCGACGAACAACTTCAGGGTGAAATCACAAACGCTTCATTGTACTGAAACTATACTGATGATATAATGCTATACTGGAAAGTAGAGAAAGGGAGGTTGCCACTCCGATTCTCAAATATGTACGTGAGCATTTGCATATAAGGTTTTAAATGCTAAGCTGTAATGATATGGTGAGTTTTCAACTTCTCCATTTGCACATGGAGAACTCAAAAGGCAAATTTACATTTTTAGCAACCCAACCTCATTTCAGATTTGTTAAAATCTCTGGCATAGCTGGCGTAAGAAGAGGTGGCATCAATAATACTTGGTGCTGCTTTGAGATAAACTATTTTCAATTTAGTCTCACTCTAGAGAGTGATAATTTTTGTGATTTTGCAAAAACAAACCCAAATAGTTACACATCATGTTTCTTGCCTGGCTAAGTGAATATATTAAAATATTTATTTTTAACTATTCATGGGTACTATTTTGAATCAAACCTCTTCAAGCACCTTCCAGACTTCTAGATACAATCAATCTGTTGCATGAAAAATGGCCTCTTACCTGTCCTTCAAGCCGCTTGCGTTTTAGATGCGCAGCCATGGAAACTGCTCATACAAACTAGATTTCACAGTTTTGCATTACAAATAGGCATGCTGCTGAACTGATGTGAAAAAATGCACACGTCACTGAATCTCTCGCAGCAACTGATTGTCTCAGGGAAACATTTTGTTACACGGTGTAGGAAATAATCTTTCTATCTAGAAATGACAGGATGACTCATTTTGTTTGCAAAACGATATCGCTTTACTTGGAACCTTGTCATAAAAATGCCACCGACATAGTCAAGGGAGTAGTCAGCACTGTTCAAATGGTACTCCATGGGACCCCCCCCCCCCCCCCGGTATCTCCTCAGAAAGGCTTTTGAGACCCAATAAATTGAAATCGATAAATTTTCCAAAGCCTGGTGGTTTTGACAAGGATCCTTTTTCTTGTCAGTAGTTAAACATGGATTGCATGGACTCTAGTTCAAGGTGCAATTGTGTGAAAGTGCATGTGAGAAAGAAGTGGTGTACTGCTTGTTATGCGCACATTGTAGGGAAGAAATAGAGTAAATTTTAGAAAGCTGTGGTCAACCTGGAACCTAAAAATTGCTTCTATGGGATCTGTCTTCAACTGTCCTGTGGGCTCAGACCATCTGGTGCATGGTCTTCCTTTCTTTCTACTGCCATCTACCTTTCCCAGCATCATTATCTGTTCTAATGATTCATGCCTTTTCATGATGTGACCAAAGTACAACAGTCTCAGGTTCCCGTTTTATTTTGGTTGAAGTCGAAGGCTTTCATGGCTGGTATCCATAGCTTTTTGTAGGTTTTTTGGAGCTA